>NW_017685138.1:0-7023 GCF_001879085.1 Nicotiana attenuata | reverse complement strand
TCGTAACGGATAACCAAGCGTCGCCGGATATCTCGCCCAAACGTGAATTTCTCAACCACTTCAGGCCATTAAGGCGTAATTACAGGGATCCACGATGTAATTAATTTACCTACCTTATTTTTACCCTTAATCAGAATGTATAAAAGGGGAGAAGACCCCATAAAGAGGGGATCGGAAAACCATTACAATAGGGTACCATCTCTCTCAATTCTTGTACGCTATCAAGCACAATTGTTCTAAGCAATATTATATTCTGCGATTATTTACTTTAGCAGCAATTATTGAGTCTTTATCTTTTATTTTCCTCAATCCAAACCTTTTGTATCTTTTAGTTCACGGATCCTTAAAACCCCATATAAATTCAATTATTATCCGGATTCCAGGGTAAACACCGGTACGTCCATCAAGTAACCAATCGGACGATGAGATTTGATAATTAATTAAATATTAATTATGGGCCTTAAACCATTGGGCCACATACACATAAGAAAATAACTTACAATTTTACGTATCTTGCGTTGGAGATCTTTCTTTGAAACCACTGATTTTGATCCACGCAACAAGGAGTTACTATAATTCCATGTTTCTTCGTTCGTACCTGCAAGATTTTGGTAAGTTCGGGGTACTTGAAGAAATTAAAAGATAAAACAGCATGTACGAACCCGCTACGATTTTCCTGCATATAGTATTGCATTGGAATTACTTGAGGGAAAAGAAAGGGTTTTCATACAGGCTACAATAATTTTCCTACAATCGATAATGGCGATATATGCTCAGTAACCTTTCCAGTAAATTTAACAGAAATGTTGATACATTCTTGAGTTTTTCTTGATTTGAACCCTTTTTCTTGAAACGCGATGAGATAAGATACTATTATAATACACCCTCCCTTTAAATATGTCACGCCATTATTCCTTTAGTGTCATTAATTATAAAATGGGAATGTTGGTATTAATAATAAGTATATAAAGATGATATGCTTTTTAAAATAAAGTAAAAAAAATACTAAGACATATAAAATGAAATAAATGAAATAACATTTTTGTGTTCAAATAGTATTCAACTAATGAACATGCATGCTGCATGCATAGTTGTTTGTCTTAAAATCTTTCGCTACAGAATTGTTATTATGGAAATGCAACTTCTTGCAGTTCTCGAGAAGAAAAAATAAAGTGAAATTGCCAATTATTCTTTGATGAATTTGCTGTTTTAGCTGTGTCGGAAGGAAAACAAATTACTAAAATTTTGGAATTCATTTAATTTCCTTTTTTTAGTTGAAGTATTGGCTTAGGCAATTCATATTCTACCACTTGTCTTTGGCAACCAAAATATCTCAACATCTAATAATGCATCTTTTAATTAAGTCCATCACTATGTCACCACCGAGCGTGTTGTGGATGGCTGAATTTCTTCACTCTTAACGTGAAGTTTTTAAATACCTGAAACATTAAATGCTTCTCCAGTGGTGGTCGGCCATTAGCGTCGTTGAACCGTCGCCGCTCGCCTATAAATATAAAGTTTAAATTCAGAGAAAGCTTTACTTCAATCTTCAAACCATCTCTAAGCTTTTTCTATTTCTCCTTCTTTCCATCTCTTTTCTCACATTATCCGCTAATCCCGTTCCTTTTAGTGTCAGAAAATACCAAACTCCGTCTATTTCCACTTCCTCTAACTCGAATCAATGGCGAAAACCTCAAAGACAGTTCCCCAAAAGGAGAAAGCTTCCTCCTCCTCTTCCCGGCCGGCCAAACTTGTGGCGCCGGCCCTTCACGAGATCATTCCCGGCCCCTGCGTGATAAAGAAAGACTTCAACATTGAAAATCCCTCGGCGATCCCAGGCCGATGTGAACATGTATCTCGATATATTAGTTCGATAATGAAGAAGCATCTCAAGGCCATGAAGAAAGACTGTGGCTGGGGGGACGAGGTCGTGGTACAGATCCCCGACCCCGAGGAGAGCATCACTACTCATGTGGAGGGGTTCTTAAGTGTTTACACTTAACCCTTCACACTGAGTCCCCTTGATCCAGTAGTGATTGACTTCTGCAAAAGATACGAAGTTACCCTCGGCCAGATCCATCCCTCTTTCTAGCGTATCGTGATTATGCTGCGCTACTTCTCTAGCAATGCCGGGGGATTAGAGTTTACCCTCAACCACCTCATTCGGCTGTATCGGCCTCAACTTTTTCGAGGGTTGATCAACCTTCATCATCAATCAAGTAAAGCCTTCTTTGCTAGCAATGACGAGGATAAGGACCCAGGTTGGATGAGCCGGTTCGTCCGAGTGAGGACCTCGGACGTCATCCCTAAGGGAGAAATGCCGTTCCCGGAGAAATGGAATGCCAATCGTAAGTGAAGTCCCTTTCCCAGTATCTACTTATACTCTGTTCCTAACTTTTGTAATGCCTTTACCTTTTTTACAGCTGAAGCTTGGATGCCCCATGCGATCCCTGGCCTCGAGGACTGGGTCCGAAAACTGGCCGCAAGCTCCTCGTATGACGAGCGCAAATGGCGTGACTTATCGAAGGGCAGATGGGAAGCCAAGCACCACGGTTAGTTTTTCTCCCAGGTTTTTGATGCTTTCCTTTTGTTGGAGATGTTATCTCACTTATGCCTATTTTCATTTATGCGGGCATTGGAGATGTCTCTGAAATGAGGCCAGCCCCGCCCAGGGAAAAGACCGAGTCTTCGTTCCCAAATCGGGGAAAGATAACAAGAGGAAAAGGGCTTCGAAACCCGAAGACCCTCAGGATAAGGAGGCCCCTACTCGAAGGCCGAGGAGGAAACTTATTCACGTGGACATAGATTCGGCCCACCAGTTTCTGGATGATGAAGAAAACGAGGGAGAAGAATCAGCGCTGGTAACCCGAACTAGGAAACCGGTAGAGGCCGCCAAGCCCTCCGAACCGGAGACCTTGCCTCATGGTGAGGAAACTCCAAAGAAAGACACGGGCAAAGCCCCCGAGTCCCCTGAGATTGAAATTATTCCCCCGCCTTCAATAAGTACACCGGAGGGGGCAAATGCCAAGAATCCCGAGGCTAATCGGAATCCCCCGAATGAGGAGCTCGGGGCCATGACAATAGGTCACTCCCCTTCTCTACCATCTTATTTCGAGGAGGCAATAAAGGCCACTCAAGCTCTACAAGCGCCAGACCCGAGCAAGATCCTCGAAGAAGATCCTTTTCAGGATTATTTTACTGGGGTCGATGATGCCGCCAACCTCAATGAAGCATCTACCCTCTTTGAAGAGGCTCATCGTCTCTTCTCTCGAGTAAGCACTAACTTTTATTGTTGCAAAAAAATTTTGTTTTCTTCTCCTTCTGGGTTAACCGATATCTCCTTTTTTCTGTGTAGGCCATTACTAAGTTTAGAGCTGAGTTGAGCCAATGTGAGGCCGAGCTCAAGAGATCCTCGAATGAAGGGAAGGCCTTGAGGCTCCTTTGCAATAGAAAGAGGAGGAGCTCAAGGATTTACGAGCATATTTGGCCAAAGCTCGTCAAAATAAGGCCGAGCTGGACAAGCAGGTATCCCTCATTTTGCAAGAGTATGGTCTAATTGACCCAACTGTGGAGGCTAACACTTTAGTGTATCAGCTGCAGCAAAACTTGGACATGATCGGGCAGCTTCGAGGGGAGGTCGATCAAGTTATGGCTGACTGCAAGCACTAGAAGGAAAACATGGATCGGCTCGCTGCCCCTAGCCAACCTGGCCTCGGCTGAGACTCCGCTCCGGGGAGTCAAAGTAAAAAATCTGGCCCAGTCCAAGAAGATCAATGAGCTCGAGGCCAAACATGTCGCTACCGGGAGTGAGGTTGCTGAAGCCAGGGCCGAGGTCGAGAGGACGAAGGCCATGGCTGACAAGACCACTGCTGTGTACTTAAAGGATGTCGAGGCTGCCCAAAATGAACTAAGGGATGCCTCCAACCGGGAGAAACGGGTTAGTGATTTGGCCAAGTGTCAATCCCGGAGGGAGACCCTCGAAGAGATCCACGCTCGAGGTTTTGACCTCACCAATGAGATAGCCCAAGAAAAAGCACTCGAGGCTGACACCAAGTTCCTCGTTTCCTCCTTCGACGATGACGATGACGATGATGAAGGCAGCCAGAGGGGGTCCGATGATGAAGCTTGGCCCAAAGAGGAAGCTGCTCCTGAAGGAGAGACCAGCCCTGGGCATAGATAGGATTTTCCTTTCTTATTGTATCATTCTTTTTTGTAAGACCTTTTATCGGTCCCTTGTATATATATTTTTCAAGAAGAATTTCGATATTTCTTGCCCTGTACAATTCTTGCAATGACTTTATCCTTTTTAGAGATTTTATCTCAGATGTTTTCTTCGAAACTGCCATGGTCGAGCTCGAATAAGTTTGTGCTTTTGGGTATAGACCTTTACGGGCTCATACCGGGTAATGGTGAGTCCCCGAGCCATGATCGAACCATTGCTTGTTTAGGTTTGGGGTAATCGAACCCTTGGGTTCGAATTGAGTGAGAGCGAGGTCTCGAACTCTAATTGTATTGACCTTTTAGGCTTACATAATCGGCCCTTAGGCTCTTTTATATCGGCCCTTAGGCTCTTTTATATCGGCCCTTAGGCTCTTTTTTATCGGCCCTTGGGCTCTTTAAGTTGGGCCAATTTGGCCTCTATGGCGGCTATAATTTTTCCCTCTTTTCGTCTAAAAGACTTAGTGAAATTTTTTTTATGCCTTAGCATGTATTTTTGTACCCGTCGGGTTTTTCGAGGGTTCAATCGATCGAAACCTCATTTTTAATCCGTTTGTGTTACGATAATTTAATACCTCTGAGGCTTTATCGAAGACTGATATTATCGAAGCCTTTAACTTATTCGAGGGGCTGATTTTATCGAAGCCCTTCTTCCTTTGCTTTGCCAAGGGTAGCCTTATTTAACCGGTTTTTCAAAGTATTAGAAGGCCTTAAACTTATGGCTGAAGTCGAACATCTCTGAGCCGCATTATTTCGGCCGTAGCCTTTTTTATATGACTGTAGTCTTTAAAATGGCCATAGCCTTTAATATGGCCGTAGCCTTCGGGTATGTCTCTTGGACTTGTTTCCCGATAACCGTTCGAACGTGTTCGAAAGGTTAGTTCCCGAGTATGATGGCCTTGGCCTTTTTGTCGAGGGGATGCCTCTTTGAGGTCTTATGAATTCGAGTTTAGATGACTCGAATGTATTGATTGTTCATGACAGTCCCCGAGTATTCGGGGTGTATTTGTGTTTTGGCCCTTGAGCCATTTCTCACAGAATTACAAGTATGAAGCTCGTATAATATTAGACTTCTTTGAGACACAAAGTGTTTTGATATAGAAAGAATGCTTCTTTGAATAATTGATGCATGCGTACATGTTCTGCCATCGGGGCTCAATTATTCTATATGTCCACGGTTCATCCGACCGGTCCCATTACAAAGTTTTCCTATCGAAGCCCTCTTTGGCATGAATTATTTTCCTGGAAAGTATAACACGTCCGAGGGTGATGCCCCTCAGTATTCGAGGTTGATTGAAAAGAAGGCTTGGATACTGTTGAATTTTTCTTAGGTAGCACATAGTTGTTGCCTCGTTAAAAATCTCGCCGGAAAAAATCCATTGGGAAAAAGAGTGCAACGCGTGCTTTAAAACCTAAAGTCTTCGTGTAGAATGGTGCCCTCGACGTCTTCGATCGAACACCTGAAATGAGTTAGTTTTAAATTCAAACGGAAAAAAGGAGAAGGTCATACCTTAGCAGTAATATTTGAGTAGTGATACATTCCAATTGTTCGGCAATTGTTCGCCTTCCATCGTGCCAAGTTGTAAGATCCTTTACCGACAACACAGATGACTCGGTACGTTCCTTCCCAATTTGGGCCTAGTTTCCCTTCATTAGGGTCTCGAGTATTGAGGGTGACTTTCCGTAGAACTAAGTCCCCGATTCCGAAGTGTCGAAGGTTGGTCCTTCTATTATAGTATATCTCGATTCTTTGTTTCTGCGTGGCCATCCAAACAAGTGTAGCTTCTCATTTTTCATCTAATAGCTTGAGGCTAGTATTCATAGCCTCGTGATTTGATTCCTCCGATGCATGTCAAAATCTGGCGTTGGGTTCCCCGACCTCGACTAGAATTAAGGCTTCGGAGCCGTACACTAATGAGAACGGGGTCGCCCATGTGCTGGATTTCGATGTCGTTCGATACGCCCAAAGAACCTTGGGTAAAACTTCTCTCCATTTTCCTTTTGCATCGTCCAACCTCTTCTTTATGTTTCGAATGATAGTTTTGTCTGTTGACTCGGCCAGTCCGTTCCCGATCGGGTGGTACGGTGTTGATAAGATCCTCTTTATTTTGTGTGCTTTGAGGAACTCCATTACCTTGTTGCCAACGAATTGCTTTCCATTGTCGCATACAATCTCGGCAGGAATCCAGAATCGACATATGATGTGGTCCCAGATGAAGTCAATAACTTCTTTTTCTCTAACCTTCTCGAAGGCCTGTGCTTCTACCCATTTAGAAAAGTAGCCAGTCATAAACAATATGAATTTAGCTTTACCTGGGGTCGTTGGCAGAGGGCCGCTATGTCCATTCCCCATTTCATGAAAGGCCACAGGGACAGCACTGAGTGAAGTTGCTCTCCGGGCTGATGAATCATCGGTGCAAACCTTTGACTTTTATCACACTTTTTAACAAACTCCTTAGTGTCTTTTTCCATGCTATCCCAGTAATACCCTGCTCTAATAATTCAGCGAATCAAAGATTCGACGCCGGAGTTATTCCCACAAGTGCCTTCATGGAATTCTCGAAGAACATAATCGGTATCCCCCGGCCCTAAACATACCGCCAATGGTCCATCGAACGTCCTCCTATACAATGTTCCATCTTCATCCAATGTGAACCTAGCAGCCTTGGTTCGTAGAGCCCTTGACTCTTTATGGTTCGATGGGAGCTTTCCATTTTTCAAATATTCAATATACTTATTCCTCCAATCCCAAGTCAAACTCGTAGAATTTATCTCGGCATGACCCTCTTCAACCACAGATCTCGA
>NW_017685137.1:3153-7024 GCF_001879085.1 Nicotiana attenuata | reverse complement strand
ATTTCCGTTGGGATCATTTACGTCTCCCATGTTAATTTCGATTTTGAGTGTTTGTTGGGATTGTTGAATTCTTTTGTTGGCACGGTTCAATGCCCGGAATGTTTGCTCGGGGTCTGAGAGTCCTTCAAGTAGTTCTCCAGTCTTCGTAGACTTTCTAGGCATACACCTGAGCACCCAAATCAACAACCGTTAAATTTTCAATGAAAAATTTTGTAGAGAGAAAACTAACTACAATAAGAATCTTTGTATTTCTGTCAATGGCAATTGATAATTTCGTTAACTCCCCGGCAACGGCGCCAAAATTTGATCACGCCCAACTATGCCTTATAAAAAAGACTCTACGGACGTTGCAAATATAACCCGAGTATTACGCCCAGGGTCGAATCCACAGAGAGTTAACCTATCAACCACTATCTTCAGACCCACTAATTCTTCAGAACCAGCTTCCCAAATATTCAAATCTCAGTTGAATGTTCTTTAACAACTACGCTTGCAAGTAACTAAATAGCTGTAAACTAAACTAATAAGGTTGTAAACAATTATGATAAAAAGCTAAGGCAATGATTTCCCCTATTGATGGAATCCCTTCTGTTTATGCTCATACAAATTTTCCAACACATCTCTATCAATCATGAACGCTAATCTTACCGTAAATCTCTCCCGAGTAATCACAGTAATTTACTATTGCACTCTCCCGAGATACACTAGCTTACTTTATTTAGCACAATTCACTTTAGATTACACCCAAGGCTTCGTTATCCCTAATCCCGCCTTTAAACCCGCAATTATAGATTCCTCTAATAATCTAGGAGTGGTGTTGTTCAACAATACCCTAAATATGCACTCTTTTCCAAGTTATGCACACTAAATAGGCACAGCTAATTGAGGATCCTGTCAATTTAACTACAACAAACACGAAGTTGAACAAATAGAGATTAACCTAGCAATTTGTATTCACATAAACAAGAAGTGCATCACCCAATAGGTTCCATCAAAACCTTAGACAAGGAATTTAGCTACTCATGGCTATGGAAAAATAAACTAAGATAGAATTCATCATAAAAATCAAAAGTAAAGAAGAAAGATGTTTGGAGTATTCTCTCACAATGGTTTTCCTTGCTAAGAAACCCTAAAAATCAATACATGCCTCTCTTGGGCGAAGTCTAATGTTTTAAATAGGGTTTAGGTCTAAAAATCCCGTATTTGACACTTTGACCCCTGAACTTTTCTGCGCCTGCCGCGGTTCTGCCGCGGTCGCGGTAGAACCGCGACCAATCACCCTCTCTGAATCTCTAAAGTTCTGAAGCTGCCTTCCACCGCGGTTCTACCGCGGTCGCGGTAGAACCACGGCCAAACCATTTTTCTGAATCCTAAGGGCTAGTAGGGCGTAGCTTCATTGGGAATTTACACATTTGGCCTCTTTTCTCCAATTTTGACTCCAAAACTGCTCCTTAGCCTTCCTTATACATATATCACCTGCAAATCATGAAAAGCACTAATAAGAGCATTTTGTTATCACTTTTAGCATTAAAACTACACAAGAAGGTGATTATTTAAGGTGTGATTATAGTCAAATTCACCTTATTATCAACCGCACATGAATCATGCTTTGTGCTACTGTACTAAAGACAATGTTCTAAAATTAACATCAGGGACGTGAATCTTTCATCTCACATCAATAAGGCCTTTATATATATAACATCTGAAATAAACAGCTTCAAATTATTGGTATCTTGCTTGATGAGGATGTTAGTGACAATAAGAGAATCAGTCTCCACATGAATATTAGAGTAGCCCTGTTGAGTACACCATTCTACCCCAAATCTCACTGCTGTAGCTTTAGCTTGTGAGCTGCTATTGGCCTTGATCGGGATCGAAAATGCGAAGATGAAATCACCACTGCATTTAGAATACTTATCAATTCATCATCTTCAGAGTCCATGCTAATCTTCTTGGCATTGAGGTGGTCTATGTCTGACTTCAATTCCTTCAGAAGCTGCTGCCAACTTAAATGATCTCGTCTCTGCAATAAACAGCTTTCTGAAGCTAGTTTGCGGACAACGATCTCATTGACTTTGTCAAAGACATTCTTTCTGGACATTTTCTGATTAAACTTTATCCGAGCACTCTTTTTACTGTGTCCATATTCCGGCACGTTGTGTTCCTCCATTTTCTCAAATGAAATTGATATTCCTCTCAAGGGAATTTATCAACAATCACATCAATGTGGCGAGGTAACTTGTTTTTCTTGATTCGTACCGCACACGAATCATGCTTTGTGCTACTGTACTAAGGATAATGTTGTGAAATTAACATCAGGGACGTGAACCTTTCGTCTCATATGAAGGTTGAAAGCTACTATAACTTAGATAGCATATGAATAGAGCTGGAGGGGGACATTTATATTAAACTTGGACCCCTACCATTGTATTAAAACTTACAATGATAAGAGGGGGACATGGAACCTTGCCTCCAGTCTACAAAAATTGCCCAGCAAACAGGAAAGGCATAGCCTATACAAAAAAACCTTTCCATCATATTAGTAACCTAACTAACAAAAAAATTACATTTTTCATATCTCCTCCTAAAGGAAGGAAACTGCCATTTGTCAAGTTGAATCAGCCCCTTTGCCTCTCTAGGAAGATTGTCTTGAGAGTGATATAAGGTCCTGTTTCTACTTATAGAAGCCAATTTTTCCAACAGATCCGCAACTTGGTTTGCTTCTCTAAGGTAGTGAGAGATACAATTTACAGTGTTGCCAAGGAATGCAGTAGTACCATTGATAATGTGTTGCAGCTTCAAATTATTGGTGTCTTGCTTAATGAGGATGTTAGTGACAATAAGATAATCAGTCTCCACATGAATATTAGAGTAGCCCTGTTGAGTGCACCATTCTACCCCAAATCTCACTGCTGTAGCTTCAGCTTGTGAGCTGCTATTGGCTTGGATCAAGATCGAAAATGCGAAGATGAAATCACCACTGCTATCTCTAACAATGCACCCAATCCCAGCTTTCCTGCTAGTTCTAATAAAACTACCATCAGTGTTAAATTTTTATCCAACCAAGAGCTGGTTTGATCCATTGAACAGGAGTACATACGAAAGAAGGTTTGAGTTTCTCCACCAATATACAAAGATTACCCATGTACCATTGGTGTCAATCTTAGGATAAACATCCATAAGATTGTGAGAGACTTATTACAAAAATGGAGAAATTAACTAAGGAACTAAATGCGCCTGACTAAGATTTATATTACATCATTGCAGGATAGTAGGGCAACAGGTAGGAGATCCGCCAATGATTGCAGCATACTAAGTCAGCAGGACCAATGTAGCATCCTCATTCCCGAAAATCGCATCAATTTTTGGTATATGTAACATAAGTAATAACTCAACTCATGATTGATAAAGAAAATATGAAGTTGCATAGGTAGAGTCATTTCACCATATAACATATAAAACGCAGAACATTGAAACGACATAAGTACAAAATATATAAGTGCACAGCTAGACGCATTGCAGTAAAACCAATCAGGGATTCTTTTCTTTCTTTATGACCTTGCGAACCTTGTTGCTAGAGAGTTGAGAATTGAAATCATCATCTGGTACTGCTGTTGATGACTTATTAGCGGATCTAGTCTTCTTGTCATACGTCTTCAAAGGACATATTTTTACATTGCAAGCATCACCATCTTCTAACACCGACGATCCACTTTCTGATACGCTTTTATCGATGGGAGTTTGCAAAATAGACTGCTGACTTTCGGCCATTACATCCTTCCAACAACCAAAAAACTTTAAATACCAGTTGAGAGCAAAACTGTTGTTACTTGCATAGTTTTGACTATAAATTGTTTAAAACAAATTAAAA
>NW_017685137.1:0-2660 GCF_001879085.1 Nicotiana attenuata | reverse complement strand
TTGGCCAAGTGGTGAAAGAGTTAGAGTTGCGGGTTATTTGGTCACGTATCCAAATCGAGTTGCCCCCTGTGCAAAGTACATCCGTCATGACCTCCTATGTCACCCCTGGTTTGTCATGGTAATAGTCGACGTCACTGGTGAACGGAGGCAGCCGCAACACCTGGCGAATTGTTGGAACTTTAGCATTGACCACCGTACCCCGCACAATCACCTCCCTACCCAAGTGCAATGGGCAGTTGGCGTAAAATTCTCGAACCAGCATCTTGTTAACTGGTGCAGGGTTGTTAAATAGGAATTCCATTTCCCGCCTCCGTATTTCTTCATACATCTCCTCCTTTTCGGCTCTGAGGGCTACCCGATCAATCGGGATCTCATGGAGGAAGGTCTTGGTAGCCTTGGTGTTGAAGTCGTCCTCCGCCAGTTCCGATTGGAATCTGGACTCATCATAAGTAGGTCGCTGGGATGAGCCTCCAGATCGCCTTTGTCTTTTGGGAGCCATATGACCTGCAAATAATCAAACGAACCATCAAAATAAGCCCTAACTAGTGCCAATCAGATGGTTACTCAGACTTCACCACCCGATGACACCAAATACTTCCCTTAATTCATTCATAACAACCTCCACAATAGCCCCATAATTTTCTTACCACTTCCGGCATAATACACCCCACACTTACTCCTTTCAATGTTACACATGAGATACAACACCACCATATAGCAACTACAACCATACCACCAATCAACTACACATCTTCAACCATCAATTACAACACCCCAAACCTAGGTTGGGCTTAACACACCCCAAAATATACAACACAGTACCAAAATTTCGGCCAACACATGACCCAATACCATACTACACCACAAAAATCTATTAGGCCTCCAAGCCACCAAAACAACTTCACAATTATTTAATAATGGAGACCCAATCAATTTGGCACCAAACAACCTCATAAACATCAAATACAACAATGGCAAACATAAAAGAAAGCAAAAAAATTCAAATTTTTACACTAATCCTAACTAGGGTTTAGTTGAAACTAATAACTTAACAAAATACACTACTTAGAAGAGAAAGAAATAGAGAGAGAGAAGAATAACTTACTTGAGTTGAAGAGAGGGAGAAGTGGAGGTGTGTTAATGGAGGTTGGGGAGGAAGGTGGGGGGGGGGGTGAAGGAGAAGGAAGAGAAGAGAGATTGTTGGTAGATGAGTTTAAGAGAGAGAAAGAAGGAATGGGAAGAGGGGGCGTGATAATATGGATGTGGGAATAGAAGGGGGGGTGGTGATTTTTATTTAGGTTAAAAGGTTTTAAAAAAAAATAAAAATTTAACTTACCTGCTTACCTGGCTGCGTCTGGGGCTGCCGCGGTTCTGCCGCGGTAGAACCGCGAGCAGTGAGGTTCAGAGAGGCCATTTGACCGCGGTCTCACTGCGGTCGAGGCCTCTCTCTGATTCTAACGCCCATTTTTTTTTTTTTTTTTTTTTTGAATAGACTAAAAAGGTTACAATTACAACAATGTCATGGGTTGCCTCCCATGTAGCACCTGATTTAACGTCGCGGCACGACTCATGAGCGCAATTAAGGTTCGCTCGACCTCTGGGGTTCATTCGAATGCAGCTCGGTCATCTCCTTAGGCTCGTTCATACCCACTTACAATTTCAACCGCTGACCATTGACTCTAAATGTACGAGAGTCATCTTCAGTAGCAACTTCCACAGCTCCGGATGGAAACACTTCAACCACGCGAAATGGTCCAGACCACCTTGACTTTAGCTTACCCGGGAACAACCGCAGTCTTGAGTTACAAAGCAATACCCTGTCCCCAGGTTTGAAATTTCGCTCAATGATGTTCTGATCGTGAAGCCTCTTCATTCTCTCCTTATACAGCCTTGTGCTCTCAAAAGCAAGATACCGGAACTCCTCTAGCTCATGTAATTCAGTGACTCTTGACGTGCCTGCAGCTTCCAAGTCTAAGTTCAGCTGTTTCAGTGCCCACCACGCTTTATGTTCAAGTTCTACAGGTAGGTGACAGGCCTTCCCAAACACCAACTTATATGGTGACATACCAATTGGTGTCTTGAAAGCTGTCCTGTAAGCCCATAGTGCATCATCTAGCTTCCTTGACCAGTCAGTTCTTGTAGCGTTTACAGTTTTTGTCAATACGCTCTTGATCTCTCTGTTGGACACCTCAACCTGTCCACTAGTCTGCGGGTGGTACGGAGTAGCCACCTTGTGGCGCACATCATATTTAGCCAACAACTTCTCGAAGGCCCGGTTGCAGAAGTGAGTGCCTCCGTCGCTGATAATTGCGCGCGGTGTCCCAAAGCGGGTGAATATGTTCTTCTTTAGAAACCCGACCACCACCTTAGCATCATTGGTGGGTAATGCTGCAGCTTCCACCCACTTGGACACGTAGTCTACAGCAACAAGAATGTATTTATTGCCATAGGAGCTGACGAAGGGACCCATGAAATCTATCCCCCAAACATTAAACGCTTCCACCTCTTGAACTGGGTTCATGGGCATCTCGTGACGCCGGGAAATGTTCCCGGTGCGTTGCATTCATTACAACCCTTGACCCATAAGTGAGCATCCTTGAAACACCGTTGGCCAGAAAAAATCCGGCCTCTAGCACCTTAGCTGCTGTCCTGATTCCTCC
>NW_017685136.1:0-7024 GCF_001879085.1 Nicotiana attenuata | reverse complement strand
ACCAGATTCCAACAATGTTGCTTTTCAATTCCCACGCCTTTGCCAATTGATCAGAAGGACTTGGACAAGGTTTCGAGTAAAAAGAATTCTGGACAGAAGTACAACTTTGGAACCATTTTGGTGGACTCATGGCCGACCCATTATATCATCTGCCCCAGTTTCAACTTTTGGAGGAATTGGGATTTTTGTTTTGGTGTGACTGAACCCCAGAGAGAGGCTGCCTACGTATCCTTTCGGAATCAAGTCAGACGTAGTTCAGGAAACTTTTGTTTTTGATTTTCTTTTATTTTTCTTTTCTTTCTTTCTTCTTCTTTTCATTTTTTCATCATCATTTTTTTCTTTTTCTTTTTTTTTCTTTTTTTTTCTTCTTTTTTTTTCGTAGTACTTTCGGGTTCCAAAGAGGGTAATCAAGGAAAAGTAACCGGCTCAAAGGGTTTGCGAAGCATTGATAGTGTTTGGATAGCGAGAAGGAAATCCTTCGTCATCTCAATTGCACAAAAGTTATCACCGCAGCAAGCCTAAACATAGTACCTTTTTACTGCGTCTGCATTCACGGCTGTTTCGGGATCATTTCCTTCGATATCGCCTAGATACAATGCTCCTCTCGGCAATATCTTTTTAATGATGTATGGACCCTTCCAGTTAGGAGCAAATTTTCCTTTAGCTTCCTGATGATGAGGGAGAATGCGCCTTAACACAAGTTGTCCCACTTCAAAATTCCTGGGTCGTACTCTCTTGTTATAAGCGCGGGCCATTCTTTGTTGGTACAAACTGCCCGTGACAGACCGCAGCCATCCACTTTTCATCAATTAAGGTCAACTGTTTCGGACGAGTCCTGACGCACTCACTGTCCTCAATCTCTGCTTCAACGATGTTTCGGAGAGAAGGGATTTCTACCTTTGCGGGTATAACAGCCTCAGTTCCATAGACCTTATGGGGTTGCTCCTACCGATGTGCGCACTGTGGTGTGATATCCCAGTAATGCAAAAGGCAACTTCTCATGCCATTGTCTGGAACTTTGAATCATCTTTCTCAAAATCTTCTTGATGTTCTTGTTTGCTGCTTCGACGGCACCATTGGCTTTAGGTTTATTCTCAAATTGTTCCAATTTTCGATTTATTTCCCTAAAAGCCTCTTCTTCATCTTATTCCGGTTCTTGGTTCATTATTTCACAATTAGACAGCGTGTTTGGATCTGGGCATGAAGTTCGCAAGTATGTCATATTATTTAAGGCCGCATTATTAAAACTGAAAGAAAAAGTAAAAAAGAAGAATAGCAAAATCAGAAAAGAATAAAGAGAGATGAACGATGAAATATTGATTTCATTTCTTGGAATTTGAAGATAACAGGGTTTTCATTTGGAAATTAGAAGACAAGAAACTAAAGAAAACACCCGAGTTACACCCTGGAATAACTCGCGATGCAGAAAAAGTGACAGGACAGGTCTACCGGGACCCCCGCCTGACCGGGAATGGCGTAGCCTTCCAATTCTGCAGCTTGGCATTTGGTCCCATATACAGCACCTCAGCGGTGCTGGATCCCTCTCCTGGCTGAACCATGTGGGTTTCGTATAGTATCTTTCTCATTGCTCCATATATTTCCTCAGTTTCCTCGGCCGTAAAGGCCTCATCATCTTCCTCTTTACTGTATTTCGGCTTGACAAAGGTTTCATACAAATGTGGCAGTGGTTGAGGCAAAATCCATCCCTCCTTCTTTCTCTCATCCACCCACTTTACATCATCTGGGGTGGGGTGTAAACCTATCCCGAAGAACTTTTCAGTTGTAGGCAAGGTCACTGGTTCAGATATTCCTTGCAGAGCTTTTCCAAGTCCCTTCCCTGGCTTGAAACCATGTTTGATCATTTCTTTGGCCACCATAATCGAGGCATTAGATAGGAAGGGTTGGGGGCAAGGGTTTCCTTCTTCATGGTGATCCGCCACCACAACTTCGAATGCTTGGTAAACTATGTGTTCACTGACTTCCCTCGCTTCTAGGCATGGGACAGATGGGTCCCGATAGATTGACTGTTCATCCTCTCCGTGAACCACGATCTCCTGATCCTCATGTTCAAATTTCACCATTTGATGGAGGGTAGAGGGTACAGCTCCTGCAGCATGGATCCATGGCCTTCCCAAAAGAAGGTTGTAGGAGGTGTCCATGTCTAGAACCTGGAAGGTTACTTTAAAATCTACTGGGCCGATGGTCAGAATTAGATCGATCTCTCCAATCGTTCCTTTTTTATACCATCGAAAATTCGTACGCAGACATTGTTGGGTCGGATTCTTTCAGTCCCAATTTCCATGCGCTGTAAAGTTGAGAGTGGGCAGATATCTACCCCAGAACCTCCATCCACCATAACCCTTTTCACGTAGTATCCTTCATATTTGACAGTTAAGTGCAGGGCCTTGTTGTGAGCAGCTCCTTCCGGAGGCAAGTCATTTTTGCTGAATGAAATCTGATTGATAGCGAAAAATCTTTCCGCCATTCTTTCCAACTGTTCTACCGAAGTTTCAACTGGCACGTATGCTTCGTTGAGGGTCTTCATTAAAACCTTCTGGTGTTCAGGGGATTTCATCAACAATGACAGCAAAGACACTTGTTCAAGATACTTTCGCAATTGATCAACCACTTCATAGTCTGCCATCTTCATTTTCTGGAAGAAAGCTTCCGCTTCTTCGGCACTTACAGGTTTCTTAGATGGGAAACGCCTTCTGGCGGCGTTGTTCACTTTTTCTATGTTGGAGTATTTTTCAACGGGGTGATTTTCTTGAAGCTCTGCTGAGATTTCTTTGCCCTTATATGTCACCACTGTCTTATGGTAATTTCAAGGCACCGCAGAAGGATCTGTCATGGGCCTCTGTGGTGCGCGGCCAATAACCACGGGCTCACTCAACCTTGGTGGATTAGTTGGCCCTCGCACCACATAAGCTCCCTTAGGCACGTACATCTGGGTTGCCTTTTTCAGTTCAAATCTCTTTGGAGGACTCAAAGTCAACTGCTTTTTGTTGCGGCCTTGTGGGACATATAGAACAACATCTTTGGGAGGCATTGCCCCCGTTCCTGCTTCAACTTTCTTTTCTGGTTTTGAATGGGTGCTTTGTTCTTTTTCTTTTCCCCTTCATCTTGCTTCGGGGAAATTTTTGGTTTTCTCTCCACATCAGCAATGGCAATTATGGCCTTCAGTGCCGGATCAAATTCTTTATCTTCACAGATCATTCCAATCACTGGCCCATTGTTGTGGGCTGGCAGTGGGTTATTAGTCACGTTGGGGACATCCTCATCCCTTAGGACTATCTTTCCTTGTTCTATCAAGTTCTCCACTGCTCTTTTAAAGGTCCAACAATCATCTGTGTCGTGCCCTTCTGCTCTTGAATGATAGGCACATCTGACACCGGCTCTATAAGCAGGCGACGCTGGGTTGTGCCTTGTTTGAGGAACTGGCTGCAGCAGACCCATTTGGACAAGTTTTGGAAACAGACTGGAGTAGGATTCACCAATTGGTGTAAAAGTTTGCCTTCTGGGTGGCTCACGAGGGGGAAAGTTATTCTGTGGAGGACGGGGATTGTAGTGGTTTTGGTGAGGAGGTTGATTTCTTAGAAATGGAGCTTGGTTTCTATTGGCATGTTGTTGCGGTCGTACAAAAGGTTGAGCATTCATGACCGCATACGGTTGAGGAGCATAGGCCATGTCGTGGTGAGGATAATAATGTTGAGGGGATCTTTCTGAGAACATGGGTCTAGGAGCGCGGTGTCTCCTTGCACCCGAGGCCGCCATGGCCGTTTCTTCTTTCTTCTTACCTTTGGCCATTCCTCCAGACCCGCCTTGAATGGTTTGGGACATTGCTCTAATGGCTGACTGGCTCAGAATTCTACCCGTTTTCAATCCATTCTCCACCATTTCACCAATTTTAATAGTTTCGGCGAATGGTTTGCCCATAGCTGACATCATATTCTGGAAATAATCAGCTTCCTGGGCTTGAAGAAATACCGTGACCATTTCCACCTCATCCATTGGAGGCTTTACTCTCGATGCTTGCTCACGCCACTTAATTGCATACTCCCGAAAACTTTCTGAGGACTTCTTCTTTAGATTTGCCAATGAGTTCCGATCTGGAGCAATGTCTATATTGTACTGGAACTGTCTAACAAAGTCTCTCGCGAGGTCGTCCCAAATGTGCCATCGAGAGATGTCCTGATCCATATACCACTCGGAGGCGATACCCACCAAGCTTTCCCCAAAGTAAGCCATGAGCAATTCTTCTTTTCCTCCAGCCCCACGCAATTGATTGCAGTATTTCTTAAGGTGAGCAATGGGATCACCATGCCCATCGTATTTCTCGAACTTTGGAGTTTTGAATCCCATAGGCAAATGCACGTGAGGGAACATGCACAAATCAGTATATGACACACTCTTTTGCCCACTTAAACCCTCATGTTTTTGAGGCTCTGTTCCAGGCTTCTCATCCTTTTTGCCATTTCATCCTGTTCGGGAGTTTTGGGAGTCTTTTCCTGTCCCGTTATGAACTCATATGGAGGTTGTTGGGAGTAAGTATAGGTGGGGTACTGAGGAGGCTCCACTTGGAAAATAGGATTTTGGAATGTGAAGGCTGACAGATCAAAAGTGGTTGGTTTTGGGAGTACGGGTTGTGTTGTGGCGGAGCATGGGGGAGCGGTAAAGATATTGGGGACTGCTCCGGATGTGAACACCTGAGGGCAAACCTCAGAAGGTGTTCCCACAAAATGAGCCGATATGGTGGGTTGTCCCAATGGGGTATTCGGGTGGCTGATGGGGATATTAGAGGTACCCCCTGTTCTAGGAAACAACTCGGGGAATCCGGGAATAGCACTCGGTGGCTCCTTTCCATTTGCCCACGCATCCCACATTTCCATGACACGGAGATGTAGGATCCTGTTTTCCTCAGCTGCTGTAGACTCTGAGGCCGGGATGCCCGAGATGGGGATATCCTCAGGGATGGGAATTGCTGGCAAGGTTGTTTCCGAAGACATTTCTATGCTCCCTTTTGATCTGGTGAAGTAAGGATGTGAAGCCAGTTTACCACAGAAAACCAACCACCATTTCTATAAAACCTGGAATGGAGGTTGACAGCGGCAAACGGTTAGTTTGAGCAAGTAACAGATAGGTAACCGCACGTTGGGGTGTGATGCACCTATACAGTTAAATGGGTGTCTACATGTTTTGCAACGGTTGCATGCGTCATCCCGGCTTTTCCTTGTTCTTTGCCATTGTCTTATGATTTCCACTCTCTTTTCCTTGCTTTTTCTTTCTTTTTCTGGTTTTCCTCTCATTTTTTTTTATTCTTTCCCTTGTCTTATTGGAGTTATTTACAAGATATGATCGAATCCGATGAGGATTGCCTACGTATCACGACGCCGCGTGAATCAGATCATTACGTAGTTCAAGAAAACAAATGCAAAAATAAGGAAATAATTTTTTGGGAATTTTTTTGAATTTTCATTAATAAAGCTTCTATTACAAAAAATGCTAAACTATTTGTTTTCTTGGAAATGAAAAACTACAAAACAGACTCAAGATAACAAAAATACAGACTCAATGACTAAAAACAAGGTCAAGAATACATTAAAGCTTCCACTCCTGGGGCCCGCGGGGCATCATGCGGCATCGCCGCGGGCCTATGTGCAAGACCCCCTTGCAGCTTCTCCAGATCACTCATAACATGGCGGACAAAAATCATCACCGCAACAAAGAAAGTGGTACGAGTTATGTCCTCGCACGCTTGACATTTCATGACAGTATAATCAGCGATGACTCTAATTCTTTCTCTAATCCTGCCCTTTTCCTGAAGTAGTCGACTTATTTGCTGGTTGCGGGCTTCTAGCACCTAGGAGTCATGGAGGTGGTGGTCTTGTAACTGCTGTATTTCTGTCTCCATTTTGGCCATCAGCCTATAGCAATGCTCCCTATTAGCTTTGAAGTCTTTAGCCTGCTGGGCTGCTTTGTCCTCAAGGGTAATCACTTTTCTTATCAAACTAGTAATAGTCCCTTCATAATTTCTCTTCATTTGCGGCACGAATTGGGCCCTTTCTTCTGCTTTCTTTGCCCACTCCGCCCGGACTTTTGCTATATTCTCTTCGGATTTTTCCAAGTCTTCTTGACACTCGAGGACTTTCTTTTTTAGTCCGCTTATCAGCCTTTCGTCAGCCCGACTTCTTTCTTGGTTGTTGGCAGCTATTTTCATTTGTCGGATCTGATCCTTAAGAGCCTCATTTTCTTGGGTCAGTTTCTTCTTGTCACCCTCATCGGCTGCGGCTTGCAAGCTGTTTTCAAACTGAAGATCCCGGACCTGCTTTTCCAGCTCTCCTATTCTGGCCCTGTATTCATTCTCTTTGGCTAACCAATCCCACTGCACCTGGGCCCCATCGGTAAATTGTTGGACGTGTGGCCTCTTTGCGGGCCTTTCAGGAATCTGGAATCTCTTGCCGAACCAAATCATGTATTTAGGGTCCACTTCACCTCTAGCCCGATCTCGCACTATGGTCTTAGGTTCAAGAAACCTACACTCATTCCATATTTGGCGAATTTTCCCTTCTGGAAATGCAGCTTTTGGTCCCAGTTCAATGACTTATTTACTCAGATCTTCATCATTGTGTGGACGGTTTGAAATCTTCCTAGTTGTCGCAAGACCCTGTAGGGAGCATAGGGTTGGATGATCCGGATGCCCATAAAGAGGATATAAGACACCTCAGCTGACGTGTATACTGCCTCAGTAACAGGAAGCCATCCGAATGCGCACTCAATTTTGTCAGCAGTCAAAGATCTCATTTGTGATAGCCAAGCCTCAGTACCCTCAGGGAATTCAATACCTCCTACCCGGGTTTCAAATTCTTCAATGCAACTCAACCCGGTCAAACCATAATTCATGTACCCAGTCTGGTGACAGAGGTGTTCTTGCATCCATAGCTGTAGCAACAAATTGCAACCCTGGAAGAACTTCCCCCCTTCTCGGCATATAGTCAAGGCTCGATAGATTTCAGACACGATCAGA
>NW_017685135.1:4437-7024 GCF_001879085.1 Nicotiana attenuata | reverse complement strand
ATAGCACTAATACAAATTTAACGTTGTTTAGTGCATTCAAATACCCATTATAGACATAAAATTTCAATGTTATGTCTAGTGTAGTGCTGTTACTCAAAAGGGCCCAGGTGTGAATCCATCTATGAAACGCCATAGATAGGTCGATCTATGGTAGCTGCATCAGGCTACCCCGTGCTCAGTAATAGTTTTGCTTTTGTCATAGGAGAATGTTAAAGCCTAATTGTATATATTTCTGTACCCTAATATTCGAGAATGCAGTTATTAGGCAACACTGAGGTATCTGCATTATTAACTTCAAATGCTCACGAAATAGTACACATTACACAAAGTTAGGTGCCCTTCAAAATTTGATTACGATTATTGATATCATAATCAATTATTCTCTCGCATAAAGGAAGACTAGAACTAGTCCCGTAATTTCAACCCTTGCATTCTTGAATTGAACTCTCCAGTTTCCCCCTTCGCTAAGTTTATTTTTTTTTATGTACACATGTCCTATAAGGAGAAAAATACTACTCCTAATAGGATTATTCTATCGGGATATGAAACATGGTATAATCCGTGAGGTAAACCCCAGTGACATCTAATGACAGTGTGGTCTCACTTATGTGTGGCGGAAGTTGGTTTAACATCAAATTCTGAAAACTTATTACTACTCTCTACATATATATATTCAGTCCCTGCCAAATGTATAACAAATAAAAAATTTTCGGGATATTACATGCGACCTAAGGAACCATAGTCACCGCCCCGCCATGAACAAATTTAAATTTTTGGCGTTTTAGCGTCATAAAAGTGGAATTCCGTCCGATTCCCATATTTTCGTGTGGTATAGCCCACGCCTTTCGCCGTGGGCCCGGGCCTCCGGACCTGGATCGCCTAAAAAATTTTCGGGACATAAAATACGACCGAAGGAACCATAGTCACTGTCCTTCCATGACCAAAGTTCATTTTTTAGCAGTTTACGGCCATAAAACTGGAATTCCGCCCGATTCCTACATTTTTTTCGTGTGCTATCCATGCCTTCCGTGGTGGGCCCGGGAACCTGTACCCGAATCGCCTAAAATTTTTTCGAGACATCGAATACGACCTAAGGAGCTATAATCACCGCCCTCCATGACCAAATTACATTTTTTTGTCATTTTTGGGTCATAAAACTGAAATTCCGCCCGATTCCCATATTTTCATATGATATAGCCCATGCCTTCCGCCAGGACCTGGATCGCCTAAAATTTTCCGGGGACATCAAATGTGACATAAGTAACCATAGTCACAGCCCATCCATGGCCAAGTTACAGTTTTAGGCATTTTACTGCAATAAAATTTCGCCTGATTCCCATTTTATTGTGTGCTATAGCCCGCGCCTTCCACCGTGGGTCCGGGTCCTCGAACTCGGATTGCCTATAAATTTTCCAGGACATCAAATACGACCTAAGGAACCATAGTCACTGGCCCGCCATGACCAAATTTTAATTTTTGGCGTTTTACGGTCATAAAACTGGAATTCTGCCAAATTCCCATATTTTCGTGTGCTCTAGCCCACGCCTTCCTCCTTGGGCCCGCATCCTAGGACTCAAATCATTTAAATATTTACGGGTATAACTAATGTTATATAATATTAGGTATATATGTTAAAAAATTAATCGAATTTGGTGTTTATAACCCTACTACCACGCTGTCCTATTTATCCAAGTTACTTCTGAATTTCTTTCAAATTGATATTTTCCCCTTGCCATAATAACGCAATCCTCAACCCAGACTTAATGGTTCCACCAATAGAAATCCAGCATTGCTGATAATTAACACTTACATACGTATAAGTGTTAATTATCATTTTAGTATATGATAACATACCGTTCATTGCCTGGAGTTTGCACGATCCTTTTCCAGTGATCTCGAGAATTTGGTCTGGCCCTTCCAAGTTCGGCCCTAGTTTCCCCTCGTTGGGATTTTGGGTGCTTGGTGGAACCTTCCTTAGCACCAAGTCCCCGATATTGAAATGTCAAAGGTTGGCTCTTCGATTGTAATACCTCTTGATTCGCTAATTTTGGGCGGCCAATCAGATAAAGGCGGCTTCACGCCTTTTATCTAATAGCTCCACGCTCAAATTTTGCAAATTCGATGCGATATAGTGTTCCTGAAGTCTTTTATCTAATAGCTCCACGCTCAAATTTTGCAAATTCGATGCTACATAGTGTTCCTCTCTGGCTCGGAAGCCTCGGTAGGTGACACTTTCTATTGTTACATGACCATTTCTTCTTTAGGTCACTCTGCTTAGGTTGAAGCCTCCTTCCTTATTTCCTCAACTAATCTTTCATTGTAGTAACTGGGGAGGACACTCTAACTCTTGTAAAGCTGCGAGCTTATTACTTCGTTTACTCGACGAAATTTTGTATTAACTAGTTTTTCGGCATAGAGTGGGATGGTATCAATATTATTGAGATGTTCTAAGATTTCCAATAATCTAGTATATAGTAAGCCTTGATGGTACCGTTAATAAAGATAGTTTATAACACGATAAAAATTATTTAATGATAGATTCCTGTAAAGCTTCTTAACATACCCCAACATAACAATAAGAACCCTT
>NW_017685135.1:0-1193 GCF_001879085.1 Nicotiana attenuata | reverse complement strand
GTCAATCTTTTATTCATATGCAAAGTTGGTAATAAAATTATCCTAGTGATTTCATATATTTGTTAAAATAGATATTGCATTTGCTGGACGCAAGTTTCTTTGGTTGCTTTTCTATGGCTTTCATACTGCTATCTGAATTTCATTTATGGCTTTGCACTCTGGTATATGTAAATGCAGTTATGCCAGTTAAACTACGCACGAAGGCGTAATTAATTTGGATTACTTGAACTTTATTCATAAATAGGACAACCTATTATTTGACAAACTACTGATTTTTAAATTTTTCACATAATACCTTATCTATATAAGTATACAATGAATTATAGCCACAGGCAATGCATGTAGTCCAGTTATTAAGACTATCAAAAAAATAAGAATTAAGTCCAAACCATGGCCGCAAACCTTTCAGATGACAACGTGCTGTATGAAATAGTTGCTCCACTGTTGGATATCATGGGGAAGGTCTCATTCTGCCCTTCACTGAGTGTTGCGACTCTTTCCACCACCTAATATTTTCTTCCTTTATCTCAGTCAAGATTTTACCTTGGTGAAGTTGGTAATCGAGCTGCAATGAAGCTTGTGGTCAATATGGTTATGGGAAGGTTCTATTGTTGAATTCTTTCTCATCTCTTCATAGTTTTGTTCTTTCTAACTAAAGCAACTTTCTTTCACAAAAAAATTTGCAGTATGATGGCTTCCTTTTCTGAAGGATCAGTACTTAGCGAGAAAGTTGGACTTGATCCAAGTGTATTAGTGGAGGTACTTCCTGATAAAACAAATAGCTTACTTTTGAGGCTGGCCCCTTGTGAATATGTTTCTTGCATCACTTTATCTTCTTGATGGTCAATAAATTACTTTGCGCAATCTCCTGTTCATTGCCTAGTCACAAATAACTCGTCTAACGATGAGAACAATATAACTAGAAACATGTTTTGTGCTCTTTAGGGTTTCTGAACTGGATTTTGGTAGGATTGACAATGTTGATAATTTCCCAAAGTATTATCTTTTTAGATTTTCGAGGAAGATTGGTATTCCATGTCGATTGAAGTTGCTGCGACTTTACCTTTATTAGGATACGATTAGGCCAACCATAAATATAAAAAAGAAAAAGAAAAAGAAAAAGAAAAAGAAAAAGAGAGGTTATGTCCTTGACCATGCTATTTGCTGAAACATATACTTAAAGGATGTTGAGC
>NW_017685134.1:0-7025 GCF_001879085.1 Nicotiana attenuata | reverse complement strand
GGACTCGATGAATGGAGTGTTATTTAACAAGTGAGCTTTAAACAAATTACTGAAATATCTTAGATGCCTAGCATGGCTATAGAATAAAATTAGGCTGATTGCCAAGCTACCCAGGGACTCGACAGGCCAAGGATGGTGTGGCAGTCCAGTTCCTGAGAATAGATCCTTTCTCCACAATCTGAATGGTGAGGCCTTCTTCCCCCTCCTCCTCAGTTATTGCATTGCAATCTATATCCTGTCCTCTAGGAATAGATTTCTCAGCTCATCTAACGCTTCTTCTTCTGCAGTTCCCCATATTGTATCAGCTTGGTGAAAAGTCTGACCCAGATGTGCCACTGGTTGCTCGAGAGGGTAATAAGGTCCATGCCATGGAGGCAACCAATCATCATACTCCTGCCATGTATACTGGTATCCGAGCCCAAGGTAGTACCATGACGTTTCAGTAATATTGGTTTGGTAATGCCCTAGAGATTCTTTTCAAATCCTTTGTTGGGTTCATACCAAGTTCATGCTAGCATGCTTTCTATTTCATTACTCCATCATTTGTCTTCTCGACGGTATTGACATGTTCGATATGATGATAAGTTTCCCCTCCTAGCCTTCTTCTGTCCGCGATAACCGGGATGGTTTTACTGGTATAAATGGGGTTACTCCCATCTCCGTGAATGATCACCTCCTTTTGGTTCCATTCGAACTTCATGGTCTGGTATAGTGTGGAAGCCACTGCCCCAGTGGCATGTATCCACGGTCGGCCCAACAGAAGATTGTCGACGCCCCCTTTTTCTCGCGAAATCGGGTTTACAATATTTGGGAGGACAACTCTATTCCTTTTTGGGATTTGGGAATTTGGAATTGAAGAGTCGCCACCTAATGATTAAGTGCATTAGGACGCTTAGGGTTTTTGAGTTGGAAAACCAGAGTTCGGGTAAGGGCTAGAGATTATCTCGGGGGAAGGTGTTAGACACCCCTCAAGATCCACTAGTGTAGTTCCCAGCCATGCTATATTGTGACTTTAAATGCAAACAAAAATAGGCAACCAAGCATTACAAATACAAGGGGGGGGGGGGGGGTTCACATAATAGTTACAAGAGATAGGAAGTTAAAGAAACTGAAATTTAATAGAGGAAGCAGTTTTGAGATCTTGAATAAAAGAGGAAATTTTCATATAGTTGTTGCAAGCAATTTTAAAAGCTGAAGTTTAGCAAAAAAAGTAGTCGAAATTCCGAAAATGAAATGGACAAACGAGGGAAGGGGTCCTAGGTTTATACATAATATGGATCACTTCACACAACACCCGGTAACCGCTTATACACGTGGTGTTATCGTGCGGTCATCATATCCATATCTACCCTTTTCCACCCCGTCAAGGTATTAAACACGGAATGGTCTCGCTTTACTTATTGTATGCTATTACCCGTCCCGATCCTATCAGTCCCGGTGGCATTGAGACTACTAATCCTAAAGGGTAGGATATTAGGCTGATTGGTTTCAAAGGATAAAAATCTAAGGCGACATACAAAAACACATACTGCATGTTGGGGAAAGCATGTAAACATATAAAAGCCCATGTATACCTCCTCAAACAAAACACATAAGTAGCATGACTTAAACATAATTAAGGTCTCAAAAGATAGGAACTTTTACAGCGGTTAAAACGTGGTTTTAGAAATGAAGCAGTAACACCAATAGCACGATTCTGGGCAGAGGTAGACAGCCTAGTGATAAAAATTAGAAACTCGATGAAAGTGAGTAGGCATATCATTTCAAAATCATTTTCTACAGAGTTTTGTTTAAAGAAATAAAGCTGAGTGAGCTTCAGAAAATCAAAATAAAAGTAGAGTCGAAATTAAAGAGGTTGATTGGTCCTAAACTAAATAAAACACAATTGATCAGTTCTTATCGGGCCTGAAGTTTGCCTAGGCGTCGTTATACATTGTCTAATTATTTGGAGAATGAACATACATATTGATTCTGATTTATAAAGATACGCGTGATAAGATATTTGCAGAAAACGTTTCGAACCACTTAGCCATATTTCAACAAAGTTATTAAACGTGAATTAACTACTGCAATTCGAACGAGTGAGAAGTCCTAAGGGTAGGATATATAATGCACATAAGAGTTCCTAAAAACATGATTTCTAATATGCCAATGCAGTAATGACAAGTTATTTGGCTTGTTGCTAATTATTTGCTGGTTATTAACTGATCGCGATTATAAGGTGAGTGTAATTACAGGCTGAAAGTAAAGAAACTAAAGCATTATCTATAATGAATGAGATGCATGACCTATACAGGTTATCTATTGCGCAGATAAGTAAATAAAATCCTATAAGCATGTTTCCTACCCATTATTATACTAAGCATGCATATCCCTCCCCCCATATTCACTATTCACCCCCAATAGTTTGTTTACAAATTATTACAAACCAGTATCATCTGAATTACAGTAAATAAGAAAAAAAATAAGAAGTTATTCTATAGGGAGCCTTCAAACAAGCCCAGTCTTCCAACCTCAACCCCTTTGAGTTCACAACCTTTGCCATGGTCTAGGTGCGGCAAAGCTCCCTAGGGCCCCATTGGGTCCCTGGCCAATACCAGCACCTACTCATTTCAGAAGAATGCAGGACAGGTGCAGTGTGGAATACTAGCCTTGTGTGTCAAAGTTCAGTGAGTACTCAGAGGAACTCGAAGCAATGCTCACACGAAGGGGCAGAACTTATTCTCTAAGAGTAGTGTGAAGTGCAGGAAGAAGAGTTTTTGAAAATAAGGGGGGGGGGGGTGCTTTAAAAAAGAAAATAGCATAACAATAGTTCAACAGTGCATGATTGCATATAATGATCATGGGGAAAGGGGGACAGATAGATCACATAATGCCAAAGGGGATACAGGTTTAATGAACATGACTACACAGAATTAGGGGATTCAGGGGAACTGGGAAGCAGTAAAGCTTAGGCATGTTAATGTGTAACAACAGGACATAGGCATAGCAAGTAAAGTTAGGTGTAGACAAAGTCATGTAAATCAGAAGACAGGGTGAAATATAAAGCAAAGAATCAATTACACATTGAGCAGGAGAAGCATAAGTAGAAGACACTCACAAATATAATGAACTGAAACAAAATAAACACATTGGTGTGAAACTTTGAAAATTAATCAGGGCATACCAGTAAAAGAGAAAGAACAGGATGCGAAGACAAAGTAGTAACACTATATTAGCCTTGGCTTTCAGCCGGTTAATAATAAGCAGGAGCAGAGAATAACAATAGAGCAAAGAGCAAGAGAGAATGAAGATTTTGAAAATATTCCCCTCTTCAAGTCAGAAGACTGTCGTGTATTTATAGTTGAAAGTAGGTGGTAAAATAAGGTAAAAATCACAGAAAAATGTTAATGGAAGAACTCAGAGTCAATTAATTAAAGAATCAAGGGAGTATTCCCATTAATGTAGGGAATCAAAATCAAACGAAAGGATTCAGCACCATATAAGGCAAGTAGAAAAATCAATGTAAGATAAAATAAGGAAAGAATCAAGATTCAGTATTGCACATAGTAGCCAATTAAGACCAAATTCAGAAATATTCTAATTAAGGAAAGTCTTAAAAGAACATAGTACTATAACAAATAAGGTAACAAAAATCAATTAATTCAAACGGGCGAGTGGAATGCTAATGTTTTAAAGAAAATTTTAGGTTTACCAATCAATCAAGGAAAATCAGAATCAATCATGTGAAGTCATGATTCTACATTCTCCACATATAAATAGAGGTGAATGAACAAGGGTAACAAACAAAATTAGCCAGGAAAGGACAAGAGATGAACAAACACAACCACTGAGAGATAGTGAAAGCAGGACATATCCGAAGCATGAAACATTAACAAGAATCTAGCAAATAGGCTAGCAGACAGAAACAAAGCAAGGAAAATCAGACTAATACACACAATCGAATGAAGAAACATGCAAACACATAGAGACAAGGCAAAGGAAATTAGGCTAACATATATAATCGGAGCATGCTAACACACATAATCAACCGAAGGAACCTTTTGTAGAAATTAGGGTTTTTAGCAGAGTCAAACTAAAAAACAGTAAGAGCATCGAAATCGGTCAGAATAAACAAAGAAAAAGTTTTAATCATAAAGAAAAATAAATCGAAGCATGCATAAAAGAAAATCCAAGAAACCCTAATTTTCAAAGAAAGTAAAAAAGAATGGTTCAAAGTAAAGGATCTTTCAGAATAAACTCGAGAATAAGCAGAACATAGAAGAAAACATGAAAATAGCATGAAATAACACTGCTTTTGAGAGATTCAGGAGAGAGTTAGGGTTTCAAAAAAGGGAAAACCCTAATAGAAGTGGAGAAAACCTGTTGAAAGTTCATAGATCGTGACATATAGGGTGTGATTTTGCCCGAAATCACACCGGAGAACTCACAAATAGCAAAACCAGGAACTCCAGGTTTAAATCACCATGGTCCATAAACCTTGAAGGTCCTAAAGGTGTTGAACAGGACGACGAGAGGCCTATCAGGGCCTTGGGGTTGAAGGGAGGTGGCCGGAAACAAACCAGGCGGAACTTTTAGGGATTGATTCGCCTGGTGGGGGTTTTTGGGGTCTCAAAATAGAGGGAATCGGTGAGCTAGGGTTTCATGGCGGTTGATGGTCGAATGGGGTTAGATTGGAGGTGGCCGGAGAGGCGGTGGAGATCATTAGAGAAGAAATAACCATAAGGTTGTAAAGAGAAGGGAGAGGGAGAGACGATATAGAGAGAGAGTCCGTCTCGTGGAAATGAGGGGTTTGGGTGGGGGGGGGGGGTAATTGAATTTAATTAAGGGAATTAAATCTGGGCCGTTGATCTCATTTGATCAATGGCTCAGACTAAAGAAAGATTGGACCGGGTTATTTTTAGGGATTGGGCTGGGTTGGTTTAATAGGGTATTGGGCCATTTAGAATCTGATAGGGGTGTGGCTAGTTTGGCTAGAATTGAAATAATAAGGGCTGTTTGTTAAATAGCCAATTTGCCCTTTTATTATTTTTATAAAATAGTAAAAAATGATTTGAAAGTAAATTAAAGGTACTGGACCAATTAATAACATGTAAATATTAATGTAAAATACCAAAAGTGATTTTATAATTACAAAATGTTGTTAATTGCAAAATATGCTATAATTGCAATTATACGCAATTTAGCTTTAAAAATACCAGACAAATGTGTAAAAATATGTAAAAAAAATCACCTCAATTATATCCTAGTGTAAATATGAGAATGAAACAAATTATTCACCAAAAACAATGCTAGTTTGGGAATAATTATTGAATTTTGTAGTATTAAAATAGACAATAAATTAATTTAAAAATCTTTAAAAATAAAGGAAAAAAAACCAAACTTTGGGCATGCTTCTATATGCATGTACATGCTACTTTAAGAATATTTTGAGTGTAAAAAATATGTAGGAAAAAATTGGGTATCAACAGCTGCCCCTCTTTACCCGAGAAGGATGAAAGAGTTGTCGGGTAAAGATATGATGGCCAATTTTGACCGAAAGAAATGATTTGAAAAGGTTCTGACCAAGCTCTGGCTCCTAAGCTGCCTACATATCCCTAGTCTTATAGGAATCAGTCCATATGTAGTTCGGGGGATCCATCGGCGGAACATGGCGATGGAGATTTCGAAAGACGGACGCAATATTCGGGTTGGGAAGGACGGTCAGGGACCGATGGGCTGCAGGAACCAGAGCGAGATCGCTCCTGCTGTGATGGCCGTTGCTAGCCGGTGTACCTACAAATAAGCAATACGAACATATAATGCATAAATTTAAACGTGATGCAGGTTCCCGTTGGACCATGAATGCTATCTTCGGACGGATAGGATGACGTCCTTGGACAATGACGTCCTGGGCCATGAGGCGCATAATAGAGGATTCGTAGGCTATGAAATGATGTTCTCGGGCTATGATGATGATGCCTCCGAACCATGATGCCCTTGAATAATGATATGCAAAGACAAAAGTAGGGTCCCCGGGCCATGGCATAGCGTTCTCAGGCTATGAAAATGGTGCCTCTGAACAATGACGCCTTCGGACAATTTTGGCGATCTTTCAGCCCATGAAATGCAGGATTTGGCGATGTTTTCAGGCGATGTAAAGTATAAATATAAATGGCGATCTTTCAGCCATTGCGAGATTAAAAAAAAAATTGGCGATATTTCAGCCGTGCAGGATTTAAATAAAATCGGCGATATTTCGGCCATGCGGGGGATTTAAATAAAGTTGGTGATATCTCAGCCGATATAGAGATTCAAATAATGTTGGCGATATTTCAGCCGTGCAGGATTTAAATAAAATTGGCGATATTTCAACCATACGGGGGATTTAAATAAAGTTGGCGATATCTCAGCCGATATAGAGATTTAAAGGAAGTTGGTAATATTTCAGCCATGCGGGTGGAGACAATGCTTAGTCTCGGAAGGCAGAAAGGTATCCTTATGCAATGTGAGAAAAAAATGCAGATGGAGACAGTGCTTAGTCTCGGAAGGCAGAAAGATAGCCTCATGCAATGTAGAGAAAAAATGCAGATGGAGATAGTGCTTAGTCTCGGAAGGCAGAAAGATAGCCTTATGCAATGCAGAGAAAAAAGCAGATGGAGACAGTGCTTAGTCTCGGAAGGCAGAAAGATAGCCTTATGCAATGCAGAGAAAAATGCAGATGGAGACATTGCTTAGTCTCGGAAGGTAGAAAGATAGCCTTATGCAATGCAGAGAAAAATGCAGATGGAGACAGTGCTTAGTCTCAGAAGGCAGAAAGATAGCCTTATGCAATGCAAGGAAATGCAGATGGAGACAATGCTTAGTCTCGGAAGGCAGAAAGGTAGCCTTATGCAATGCAAGAAATAAAGGTGAAGAGTAACGATGTTTCTTAGCTGGTAGATGATGGATGATAGTTGATCGTGTCATTGTGGCTGCTGTGGATGTCATGTGCGGACACACTTGTAAGTAGGCGTATGATTCGTGAGAGTTGTATTCCTGCAAAT
>NW_017685133.1:5004-7026 GCF_001879085.1 Nicotiana attenuata | reverse complement strand
GACTCAGGCTAAGTACCTTCGCCATCGACAGTACAGTTCGACCTCACTACCAGTGCAGTTTGACCTCGCTCGAACTAGGACTCAGGCTAAACGCCTTCGCCATCAAAGCAATACAGTTCGACCTCGCTCGAACTGGGACTCAGGCTAAGTGCCTTCGCCATCAACAGTGTAGTTCGACCTTGCTCGAACTGGGACTCAGGCTAAACGCCTTCGCCATTAAAACAGTGCAGTTCGACCTCGCTCGAATTGGGACTCAAGCTAAACTCCTTCACCATCGACAGTACAGTTCGACCTCGCTCGAACTGGGACTCAGGCTAAACGCCTTTGCCATCGACAGTACAGTTCGACCTCGCTCGAACTAGGACTCAGGCTAAGTGCCTTCGCCATCAACGGTAGAGTTCGACCTTGCTCGAACTGGGACTCAGGCTAAGTGCCTTCGCCATCAACAGTGCAGTTCGACCTCGCTCGAACTGAGACTCAGGCTAAACGCCTTCGCCATCGACAGTACAGTTCGACCTCGCTCGAACTGGGACTCAGGCTAAGTACCTTCGCCATCGACAGTGCAGTTCGACCTCGCTACCAGTGCAGTTCGACCTCGCTCGAACTAGGACTCAGGCTAAACACCTTCGCCATCAAAACAATACAGTTCGACCTCGCTCGAACTGGGACTCAGGTTAAGTGCCTTCGCCATCAACAGTGCAGTTCGACCTCGCTCGAACTGGGACTCAGGCTAAACGCCTTCGCCATTAAAACAGTGCAGTTCGACCACGCTCGAACTGGGACTCAGGCTAAACTCCTTCACCATCGACAGTACAGTTCGACCTCGCTCGAACTGGGACTCAGGCTAAACGCTTTCTCCATCGACAGTACAGTTGGACCTCGCTCGAATTGGGACTCAGGCTAAACGCCTTCTCCATCGACAGTACAGTTCGACCTCGCTCGAACTGGCACTCAGGCTAAGTGCCTTCGCTATCTACAGTGCAGTTCGACCTCGCTTGAACTGGGACTCACGCTAAACGCCTTCGCCATCGACAGTACAGTTCGACCTCGCTCGAACTGGGACTCAGGCTAAGTGCCTTCGCCATCAACGGTACAATTCGACCTCGCTCGAACTGGGACTCAGGCTAAGTGCCTTCGCCATCAAAAGTGCAGTTCGACCTCGCTCGAACTGGGACTCAGGCTAAACGCCTTCGCCATCGACAGTACAGTTCGACCTCGCTCGAACTGGGACTTAGGCTAAACGCCTTCGCCATCGACAGTACAGTTCGACCTCGCTCGAACTGGGACTTAGGTGCCTTCGCCATAACCAGTGCAGTTCGACCTCGCTCGAACTGGGACTCAAGCTAAACGCCTTCGCCATCAAAACAGTACAGTTCGACCTCGCTCGAACTGGGACTCAGGCTAAGTGCCTTTGCCATCAACAGTGCAGTTCGACCTCGCTCGAACTGGGACTCAGTCTAAACGCCTTCGCCATTAAAACAGTGCAGTTCGACCTCGCTCGAACTGGGACTCAGGCTAAACTCCTACACCATCGACAGTACAGTTCGACCTCGCTCGAACTGGGACTCAGGCTAAACGCCTTCGCCATCGACAGTACAGTTCGACCACGCTCGAACTGGGACTCAGGCTAAACGCCTTCGCCATCGACAGTACAGTTCGACCTCGCTCGAACTGGGACTCAGGCTAAGTGATTTCGCCATCAACGGTACAGTTCGACCTCGCTCAAACTGGACTCAAGCTAAGTGCCTTCGCCAGCAACAGTGCAGTTCGACCTCGCTCGAACTGGGACTCAGGCTAAACGTCTTCGCCATCGATAGTACAGTTCGACCTCGCTCGAACTGGGACTCGGGCTAAGTACCTTCGCCATCAATAGTGCAGTTCGACCTTGCTCGAACTGGGACTCAGGCTAAACGCTTTCTCCATCGACAGTACAGTTGGACCTCGCTCGAATTGGGACTCAGGCTAAACGCCTTCTCCATCGACAGTACAGTTCGACCTCGCTCGAACTGGGACTCAGGCTAA
>NW_017685133.1:0-526 GCF_001879085.1 Nicotiana attenuata | reverse complement strand
ACAGTGCAGTCTCGCTCGAACTGGGACTGAGGCTAAACGCCTTAGCCATCGATAGTACAGTTCGACCTCGCTCTAACTGGGACTCAGGCTAAGTGCCTTCTCCATCAACAGTGCAGTTCCACCTTGCTCGAACTGGGACTCAGGCTAAACTCCTTCGCCATCGACAGTACAGTTTGACCTCGCTCGAACTGGCTCGAACTGGGACTCAGGCTAAACGCCTTTGCCATCGACAGTACAGTTCGACCTCGCTCGAGCTGGGATTCAGGCTAAACGTCTTCGCCATCGAAAGTACAGTTCGACCTCACTCGAACTGGGACTCAAGCTAAGTGCCTTCGCCATCAACGGTACAGTTCGACCTCGCTCGGACTGGGACTCAGCCTAAGTGCCTTCGCCATCAACAGTGCAGTTAGCCGTCCCTCGAACTGGGACTCTGGCTAAACGCCTTCGCCATCGACAGTACAGTTCGACCTCGCTCAAACTGGGACTCAGGCTAAGTGCCTTCGCCATCAACGGTACAGTTCGACCT
>NW_017685132.1:0-7026 GCF_001879085.1 Nicotiana attenuata | reverse complement strand
GTGAGCCCGAGGGGCTGGTACTATTTTGAGAGTGAGCCCTAGGGGCTGGTATTGTTCTGAGATATGTGCCCGAGGGGCGAACCGTTATGTGTTCATCTTTCATATTTACTTGTCATTTTACCTGTTATACTGTGGTATTTGTGCCCGAGGGGCGGATTTTCGGTGCTTATCGACACTAACTATTTTGCATTCATTGCGTAACTGTTGAAAAAGTTATTTTTCAAAAGAGTTTAAATTGAGCTAAGATATTTCTAAAGATTTCACAGCTTCACTGCTTTTCTCAAAGAGTTTTACACTGCTTCTATACAGTATATTGGTTTGCTTTACGTGATTTCTTACTGCTCAGTTGTTATTTACCTTTATTACTCACTGAGTTGGAGTACTCACTTTACTCCCTGCACCGTGTGTGCAGATGCAGGTATTTTTGCACCCGATAGTGGGTTTTAACTGAGCGGAGGCAAAGTTATCGGAGTTAGCAAGGTGACTGCCAACGTTCGCAGCACCGCTTTTCTCCCTTTGTTTATCAGTCCTGTTTCGTATATTTCAGACCTTGTAGTTGTATTTATACTCTAATAGATGCTGGTGACTTGTGACACCCCGGTTTGGGCTGTGTCGGGTTGTACTTTCGCTAATTATTATCATTAAATCATATTTAAACCGCTTATGAACTGTTTAATTATTTTAAAAGGATGAATCGGGTTTAGTTGGCTGGCCTTGTCCCCACGAGAGGCGCCATCACGACCGGGTCTGGGTTTGGGTCGTGACAAGTTGGTATCAGAGCCTAGGTTACATAGGTCTCACGAGTCATGAGCAGGTTTAGTAGAGTCTTGCGGATCGGTACGGAGACGTCTGTATTTATCCTCGAGAGGCTGCAGAACCTTTAGGAAAACTTCACATTCTTGAATTCTTGTCGTGCGTCCTTTGATTCAGCTTGAAAAGTAACTCTTGAAATTCCTTCCATGTGTTCGTATGCGTGCATGAGCGCTCAGTATCAGATGTGCCTTGATGGCATATGATTCCCCGATCGAGGGGCGAGATGTGATCTCTGTGAATTTATGTTGGGCCAGTCTGGAGGACTTGAGGCCGGATCTTTGCCTATGGCTTGAGCACCGAGGTGCTGATTGTGTGAGCAAGTGTTTTTGAATTTATATGTTCGGTAGTGTCCCTATTAGTAGAAGTGACAGCTGGATGGTTATGTGATGAGTATGTTAGTACTGCGAGGTGTATCCATATGATTTGGAAGCAATGAGAAGGATCTGCTGAATGATGGAAGAACTATTAGATGCTTGAAGTCCATCTCGATTCGAGGTATAGCCCGAGTTATGGACGTGTGAAGAATCTTTCCATGTTTCTAGTTGGGAGTGAAGTGAATTTCATGTTGCGGTATGAGTCCAGACTCAGAAAGATCAAGTGACTGCGTAATGCTTGTGACGGTGGAAGGTATACAGCAATGTTAGTTGGAGGCAAAGCAGGTGGGTTATCTCCTGCGGAGTGTTCTAAGGTTGTGTGATCCTTATGTTGTCTATTAGAAGATCTCATTTACAAGAGAAAAATATGTGTTGAAATCTAAATTGGGTCGCCTAGAGAGTGAGCTTGACTGTTGCAAGGGTGAATGCGAGATATGCAGAAGATTTAAAGTACCAGATGGTCAGTGTTTCGAGAGCTTATGAAGGATTGAGTTTAATCCCACTATGGTATTATGGCAGCAATAGAGTATATGCGTTATGAGTTATTGGGTGTGTTTTGATCTATGGCTTCGAGCCAAGTGGGGGAGTCTGCTATTGATTAAGTTGATTGCACGGCTAGGTGCTATGTTGGTTCCAGTTTGAGGCGTGTTGGTGAGTCAATTATGGCTTACAGAGATTGAGGTCGAGGATGGCTCGAGTGAAGGAAAATTTTGACAAAGGTTATATGGTGCTTCGTAGGTGTGTGAGAATCACAGGATGTCTTAAGTTGTTGTTGTTAAAGAATGCTCGGTGCATAGAGCAGGAAGATGCTTATTTGTATTGGGATGAGGTCGTATCCTGCGGTGTCAGAGTGATAATGAGGCACGGGTGGTCCTGTTCATTTGATCAGGCTAATTGTAGTGTAAATAGAGTAAATGACTCTCGAGAATGGTTCTAATGTGTTCAAAATTCTACATATAACAATCAGGTGTCTTAAAGTTGTATACGTGGTTAGAAACTGAGTTTTTTTTATTGGAAGAGGTCAAGACTTGTGGTATTTCTATGTTAATTATGGGATTCTATGTATCAGTATCAGGAAAGTAAAGGTAACAAATTTAGATTCGCAGGAAGTCCTTCAGAGTAAAGTATTCTGGAATGTGGTGTTTCTGGGAATGTTTAAGAAAGTATTCGGCGACGTATGACCCTTAGACGGTGTGGCTTTATGCTTAGTTCCATGTGGTAAGTCTGAGTTGAGGGTTGTGTGCTACAACAAAAAGGAAATATCAAGTTGAAGATGAATCAGAAGGAAATTTAGATAGATGGGATAATTTGGTAGTAGACCGGCCCGGTATGGTAAGGATATGATTTGTTCCTTGTGTGTGTTCATTTTGCGGCAATGCTCTTAGGTTTTGACGGCCTGCTTAGCTTGGTCGAGTTAGAAGGATTCAGTTCTGGTAGGTCTGACTTGTGCAAAGGGAACTCAGAGAGTTCTTGATGGTTTTTACCGCGGTTTAGAGATGTATATTTTCTATGGGCATGCGGAGCATGGGAGGTATAATGATTTTCTTCTAGGTGGGACCAATGGAAAGTTCTTGACTAGTTGAGTACGTAGATGTTTGTGGCTTGGAAGGGAGATGAAGTTCACATGTTATCCTAGGGTGGTATGGTATATGCGATATGTTGTGGAGGATTGAGATTCGCGTGTGTAAGGTTACGGTTCAGTTCTGAATGGAAAGTCATAAAATTCTTAGGCGGCACGGGCAGTTTTAGGTGATTAGAGAAATGAGCTTCAGATGACTAGGGTGAATGATCTTCAAATGATTAAGGAAATGGTATTGCTAACCACAGTGATTTGACGAGCGTATATGTTTCAGAAGAGGCAATGTGATTAAGTTGATAATACTTCGGTAGTACTATGGCACTTTCTTGTTAGATCGACTGCTGATATTCGAGTTTGCTTGATGGCACAAGGGAATTTTAGGATATCTTTCGTGGAATGATTGGGTACTTGAGGTGTGATATGTATTCGGACTGCGGAACTTGGGAATCAGGTATGGTGATTTGTGTGCTATATGGGGTTGGAGACTGGAGTCCTCATGTTCAGGCTATATTGTTGTTGTGAATCGCGTGTATCGGCGATTTAGTGACTATCGAGGTCTGGAGACCCGAGTGGACCTTTTATGCTTGGAATGTTGGATTTGGAAGTGATATTGGGTTCAGACTGGTTGTCTTCGTGTTGTGTCATTCTGGACTATTGTGCCAAGGCGACGCTGTTGGCTATGCCGGAAAATGCCATGGATCGAGTGGCGATGTTCGACGGATTATATCCTATTGGGGATTTTTTTTTATATTTCGAAGACCCAGCAGACGGCTGGGAAGGATTTGTCTTTCTTATTTGGGCTCTTGTGATGAGTGTCAGCGCTGAGGGTCTTCATATTGATTCAGTTCCGGTGGTAAGGGACTTTTCGGATGCGCTTCTTGTGGCCGGGCGTGTCGTCGGGCAGGGTTTTTGATTTCGATGTCGATTTGGTGCCGTGCCCCGTATCGTATGGCACCGGCAGAGTTATAGTAGTAGAAAGAGCAGCTTCAGGCTTCCTTGGTAAGGAGTTTGTTGGCAGGCCAATGCGGATGCGTGTTCTAGCTTGAGTCGGCTTGGTTGGCCCCGAATTGTATTGTTGAGGGATAGGTTGATTCGACCGTTATTAAGCTTATTAGTGATCTGGGGAGATCTATGAGCTACATTTCTGTGTTGCGAGACGCTATGATTTGTTGGTTATGGGCATGTATGGCGCGGTTCATTTGGGGTCTCATAGTGGAAGACGAGTGGGATTAGTAATTGGGTATTGCTCGATGAATGGCATATCGGTTATGTCCTATCGGGTTTGCGTGGTATATGTTATTTGTTTCACCATGGGTATGATGATGTGCTTTGGTTCCAGACATCAAATTGTGCGTGGTTGTCACTTTCGAGCATAGTGACTGGAAGTGTTCATGTGGAGCAGGGTTTGATAAGATCGCACGTCGCAGCGAAGCCATGTGGAGATATGACCTTGCGGGTTAGATTTGTGTGTTCTCTATGATGAGAGACGGGTTCTCAGCCTTGTGTTGTGATGGTACTGGTGAGCTTGAGGTACAGCCCTTTCATTTGAGTCATTTTTCATGATTTGAGTATGTTCGGACCGTTGCTTATTAGTGCGCGTATTATGCAAGTTGTGGCTTAGGCTTACATGGGTGTGTCATGTCACCAGAGTAGTTGTGTTGGAATTAGATGAGATTGTTGGGATCTAGAATGAATACAAACGGATTCGATTTCAGCGTGTTGGAGGGATAATATTGATGTTCGGCTCAGAAATTGCTATGGTCTGTGCTAAAGGAGAAGTGGCTTCATGAATGGTTGACCTGAGGAATGGTTATGGCTTACTGTGTGTTTTATTTATATCTGGCAATATATGAAAGTGTTGGGATGAGACTTTAGTTGATAAGAGGTTTTCTATCGGTATTCGGTTGTTGTGCAGCTGCTGTGAATAGAAGTTATCGCTACAAGTGTTTGAGTTATGTCGTATATCTGGTAATTGCACCTGAGGTTACAGGTAGGGGGTTATTACAGCTTGTTCGGGCTTATTCGCAGTATAAATGTGAGATTCTGATCGCATTGAGGATTTCAGAGGTGGAAATGTGGTTCTATGGTTTATGGGCTAAATTGGATTGTGAAATTTCAGTTTATATGTGTTATCGGACCTATATGAGATAGGGTGACATGGGATCACCCACGGGTATGTGCATGGTAAGGTTATTCAGCAATTGGTTGGCTTTTAGAACAACTCTGGGCACGTTCGAGGACGAATGTTTGTTTAAGTTGGGGAGGATTTGACGACCCGGCCAGTCGTCTCATGAGTTACCGCTCTGTTTCTCCCATTTCTGCTTCTTTATGCTTCGTTATGCGTGTTTTATGTGATCAAGTTGTTTAGTTTGCGTTCTGATTGGATTTGGTGGGAAATGAGACACTTAGTCTCTTTTAAGAAGGTTTAAGTTGGAAAAGTCAACCGGATGTTGACTTATATGTTTGAGGGCTCGGATGCGAGTTCCGATGGTTTGGTTAGCTTCGGGAGATGATTTATGACTTAGGAGTGTGATCGGAATTGGTTTTGGAGGTCCGGTGTAGAATTAGGCTTGAATTGGCAAAGTTAGTATTTGGCGATTTTCGGTTGATAGGTGAGATTTTGATCCGAGGGTCGGAATGGAATTCCGAGAGTTGCTGTAGCTTCGTTATGTCATTTGGGATGTTTGTGCAAAATTTCAGGTCATTCGGACGTGGTTTGGTTGAGTTTTTGATCGAAAGCGTATTTTGGAAGTTTTTAGAAAACTTAGGCTTGAATTCGATGTGAATCGATGGATTTGGTGTTGTTCGAGGTGTTTTGATGGTTGGAACAAGTTTGAATGAGGTTTTAGGACGTGTTGGTGCTTTTGGTTGAGGTCCCGGGGGCCTCGGGTGAGTTTCGGATGGTCAGCCGGACCATTTTGTGCCTTAAAAGATAGCAGAAATTGCAGGTTTCAGTTGCAGGTATTTTTTTCATTGCGATCGCATAGGTGCTATTGCGATCGCGTAGAAGCTTTTGGGGGCAGTCCATTTGTGTTCAATGCGTTCGCATAGGATGTGTTGCGATCGCATAGTTGTAAGGAAATTTTTGATTGCGATCGCATGGAATTTGTTGCGTTCGCATAGGGTTAATTTTGGGAGCTGAGTTTTTGTGCTTCGCGATCGCGAAGATTTTCCCGCGATCGCGTAGAAGAAAATTAGACCTGGGCAGAATGTTTTAAAACATTTCATCCGCGATTTTGGGGCTCATTTACTCCATTGTTGATCTTTTTGAGAGCTTTTTGAAGGGAATTAAAGAGGGATTCAAGGAGAATCGATCGGAGGTAAGATTTTTGAACCTAAAACGTGATTCTATTGTGAAATTAACCTAGAAATTCATGGAACCTAAGCTAAAAATGGAGGAACTAGGGCTTGGGATTTTGCACTTTTGAATTGGGATTTGAGGGACCATTTGAGGTCGGATTTAGGAACTTTTGGTATGTATGAACTCGTGAGGGGATAAGGAACCCGTTGATGTAAAAATTTCTGAGTTTCGAGAAGTGCGCCCGGGGCTCGGGTTTTGGTAAATTCAGGATTTGTGCCCGTTATTGATTGTTTTCGCTTGGGCTTTGTTCCTTTAGCATATTGTGATGTATTCGTTCTGATCTTGGATAGATTCGACGCGCGTGGAGGCCAATTTGAGGGGCAAAGCCATCGCGAGCTAGAGATTTCGCCGGTTCGAGGTGAGTAATGATTGTAAATGATATTCTGAGGGTTTGAAACCCCGGATTGCACATCGTAGTGCTATATTGAGGTGACTTGCACGCCGGATAGCGAGTGTGGGGTAGAGCACCGTTGGGGATTATGACTTGGTCCGTCCCGATTGATGAAATTATTGCGTATTTGACTGAAATTTACTTGTTATCATCATGATTTGGGCTGATTGCCATATTTGGGCTTCATGCCAGTTATTTGAACCCTTCGGGGATTTCTATCACTATTTCCCTCACTGTTTTGAATTATTACTTGAACTCAGTCCTGTTGATATCTACTGTTTTACAAACTCAGCCACTTTTACTCAGTTTTGAGACTTAAATGATATTTTAAATGATGTTTGGGCTGAGAACTGCTGCTTTACTAATGCTCGAGGGGCTTGTGATGATTTTTGGACTGAGTGAGGCCGAGGGCCATATGTGAGGATATGATGAGTGATATGAGGCCGAGGGCCTGATATATATATATATATATATATATATATATATGCCACGAGGTGGTCGTGTAGTG
>NW_017685131.1:4673-7026 GCF_001879085.1 Nicotiana attenuata | reverse complement strand
AAAAGGTTACCTCACTGAGGGCCTTTTCAAGCTGAATGTAATGGTTGTTGAAAATAATAATAAAATCTCAGCTTCGCCTTACTTACTTGAGTCAAATGAATTATGGCATATACGTTTGGGTCATGTTAATTATAAAATCTTGCGGAAAATGATTAATTTGGAAGTATTGCCTAAGTTTGAATGTGACAAATTAAAATGTCAAGTATGTGTGGAATCTAAGTATGTTAAACATCCTTATAAGTCAGTTGAAAGGAATTCAAATCCTTTACACTTAATTCACACAGATATTTGTGACATGAAGTCAATACCATCTCGCGGTGGAAAGAAGTATTTCATAACCTTTATTGACGATAGTACTCGATATTGCTATGTTTACTTACTTAATAGTAAAGATGAAGCAATAGACGCATTCAAGCAATACAAAAATGAAGTTGAAACGCAACTTAACAAGAAAATCAAAATGATAAGAAGTGATAGGGGTGGTGAATATGAATCTCCTTTTGAAGAAACATGTTTAGAATATGAAATTATTCATCAAACTACGGCCCCTTACACGCCCAATCCAATGGGATTGCAGAAAGAAAGAATCGTTCATTAAAGGAGATGATGAACGCTTTATGATAAGTTCTGGTTTGCCACAGAACTTGTGGGGGGAAGCCGTTCTTACAGCTAGCCGAATACTAAATCAAGTACCCCATAGCAAAACACAATCCATTCCATATGAAAAATGGAAAGGAAGGAAGCCCAACTTGAATTATTTTAAAGTGTGGGAGTGTTTGGAAAAAGTGCAAGTTCCTAAACCCAAAAGGGTAAAAATAGGACCGAAAACCGTTGATTGTGTTTTCATAGGATATGCGACTAATAGTAAAGCATATCGATTTCTGGTTCATAAATCAAAAAATTCCGACATTCATAATAATACGGTTATAGAATCAAATAATGCTGAGTTCTTTGAAAATATATATATCCGTATAAAAAGGAATGTGAGTCGATTGGTGAATGATCTAAACCACCTCTAGAAGAAACAAAAGAAAGTACACTTAACTACAAGGATCCAAGACGTAGTAAACGTCAAAGAACGTCTACTTCATTTGGACCATATTTTGTGACTTTCTTATTAGAAAATGAGCCTCAAACATTTAAAGAAGCTATGTCTTCTTCGGAATCATTGTTTTGGAAAGAGGCAGTCAACAGTGAAATAGAATCCATACTGAACAACCATACATGGGAATTGGTTGATCTTCCTCCTGGAAATAAGCCGTTGGGTTCTAAATGGATCTTTAACATGAAAATGAAAGATGATGGCACTATTGACAAATTTAAGGTAAGGCTTGTGGTCAAAGGGTATAGACAACGAGAAGGTCTTGACTATTTCGATACATACTCTCCAGTTACAAGAATTACGTCCATACGAACGTTAGTAGCGTTAGCTGCAGTTTATGATTTTGAAATTCATCAAATGGATGTTAAGACAGCCTTCTTAAATGGAGAGTTGGAGGAAAAAATTTACATGGAACAACCTGAAGGGTTTGTGGTTCCAGGTAAAGAAAAGAAGGTATTGATAAGTGCATTTTACCTGATCTTAACCACATAATTTCTCTCATAAAAACATATAAATTATCATGTTTCCTCCATATTCTTAACTTTATTTTGCAGGAATAATTATAGAAGAATTGTTGTGCGCAACATGAAGCAAAATACAACAAAGAAGTGTGAAATCGAGCTACGATTCATTACTGCCGTGACAATGCACCAAATCTCGATTTGCCATGATGAAATCTAAACTTAGAATTGCAGAATTCTCATCTCTGCAATTTCAAAATCTTGATTTGCCATTGAAATCTAGCACCAAATCGAGAATTCAAATTCTCATATCTGCAACTGCAAAATCTAGATTTGCCATGATGAAATCGACGAAATCTAAACTTAGAATGACGAATTCTCATATCTGCAAATGCGAAATCTAGATTTGCCATGGAAATCTAGTACCAAATCTAGAAGTCATCATGAAATTTTCCTATATAAGAAGATGTTGCCCGATCAGAGAAAGGCATCACAGTAGAGAGAAAGCTTAGAGCTAGAAGTCTGAATTCAAATTCTTAATAAGCTTCTCTGTTTTATTTCTTTTACTAGTATCGAGTTATCTTTTCTTTTAAATCACAATAGTGGTTTAGTTGTTGTTTCTAAATAAATTCAGTGTAGGAAATTACTCTAGTTCCTGCTTTTAATTAAATAGGGGAAATTATTCTTCTTGAATATTTCTTTCTATTTTCTTATTTAATGGACAAGAATATTTCCATTGTTAGTACTAGTTCCAGTATGGAGTAACTTTTCTTGTGTTGGGAGAAAGACG
>NW_017685131.1:0-939 GCF_001879085.1 Nicotiana attenuata | reverse complement strand
GTCAAGAAAGAAGTGGGTTAAAACTTCTAGCAGCAGGTATCATTTATCCAATATCTGACAGTCCTTGGGTAAGTCCTGTACAAGTAGTACCAAAGAAAGGAGGTATGACAGTAATAAAAAATGAAAATAATGAACTCATACCCACTAGAACAGTCACAGGATGGAGAGTCTGTATTGATTACAGACGACTTAATGATGCCACAAGGAAAGATCATTTTCCGTTGCCCTATATTGATCAAATGCTTGAAAGAGTTGCAGGCCATGGTTTTTACTGTTTTCTTGACGGATATTCTGGGTATATCAGATACCAATTGCTCCAGAAGATCAAGAAAAAACCACATTCACATGCCCCCAAGGTACGTATGCTTACCGAAGAATGCCATTTGGACTATGCAATGCTCCTGCTACATTTCAGCGTTGCATGTCGGCAATTTTCTCAGATATGACTGAAAAGTTTCTTGAAATATATATGGATGATTTCACACTTTTTGGTAAGACATTTGAAGATTGTCTCTATCATTTAACTCTGGTGCTTACAAGATGTGATGTAACGACCCGGCCGGTCGTTTTTGGAATTTACGCCCCGATCCCCCATTAACTGCTTCCCCTAAGTTCATTTCTGCTATTTTGGTTTGCCGGGACGTTCGGTGTTGAGTTTTGGAAAGTTTTGGGACACTTAGTCCCTAAATGAGAGCTTAAGTGTTGAAAAGTGGTCCGTAGTCGAAACAGTATGAAGACGACCTCGGAATGGAAATCTGATGGTTCCGTTAGCTCCGTTAGGTGATTTCGGGGTTGGGAGCGTGTTCGGAATGTATTTTGGGAGCTCGTAGCTCATTTAGGCTTGAAATGCCAAAGTTTGAATTTTTAAAGTTTCCGGTTCGATAGTGAGTTTTTGATCCGAGGGTCGGATTGGAATTCCGGAAGTTGCAGTAGCTCGTC
>NW_017685130.1:0-7026 GCF_001879085.1 Nicotiana attenuata | reverse complement strand
AGCTGCTGCAATACTTCTCCGATCTTTCCGTCAACCATCCGAAATTACCCCGAGGCCCCGAGACCTCAACCCAAAGCACCAACATCACGTAATACCCCATTCAAACTTGTACCAATCCTTAAAACAACCAAAACAACATCGGAAACTCGAATTAATCACCGATTTAAGCCTAAGAACTTCATTTTCTCTCAAAACACGCTTTCGATCAAAACCCTAACCAAACCACGTCTGAATGACCTGAAATTTTACACACACATCCCAAATGACATGAAGGAGCTACTGCAACTTCCGGAATTCCATTCCAACCCTTGCCTCATACGGCCCTTCTGGCCGACTTACCCATGATGATGTAATAAAAAAGATACGTTATGTTGGTACTCGGTTGAGTAAGGCACTGGGTGCCCGTCGTGGCCCATCGGTTTGGGTCGTGACAAAAGTGGTATTAGAGTTGTTCTGTCCTAGGGAGTCTATAAGTCGTGCTTAGTAGAGTCTTATTTATGGGTGTGTCGTGCACCACACTTATAAGCAGGAGGCTACATGGCATTTAGGACTGTCACTCTTTCTTCTTACTCTAGATCGTGTGGTAGAGCTCAGTTGTAAGAACTCAATTTCCTAAATTCCATTTTATTCGTAATACAACGATACCTACATCCAGAGAGACAGTTGGTAAGAGATTGCATGTGGACGTGGAAGAGTTGAGTCAGAGAAACTCGATTTTACATGATGCTTATGATAAGTAAATTTAAGGTCTTCAGTAGAACATATGGGTACTAAGACGTGTAAGCTTCTTGATAAGGAGCCTTAAGGTAAGAATATCTATACACCCATATGGTGAAAATTAATGAGAGATTCAGAAGATAAATACAAGTTTCAACAAGTAATAGAAGCAAGATGAAGAAGGGTATGAGGCACCAAGTTAATGAAGATTATCAGTATTTACAATTCAGGCAGAGGACTATAAGCCTTTTGAGTTACCGTTAACAATAACAAAGGCCTTACCCATCTCATTTATGTCCTATGGGGGCTAACAGAAGTAGTATAAGAGAAGTACGGATATCAGGATCCGGCTGGGGTTAGAGTAACCCAAAATGGTGAATGGATTATTTGTGTTAGTTGACAATTCCGAAGGATATTACAAAAGTGCTAATAAATCTCCTTGTGAGACACCTAGATGGTGCACTCTAGAACATTACAATTAGATATGAATACTAGCATGATAAGAAAAATTCAGAAGATAGGTACTGAAAGCCGGGAAGGGATAAATATTACCTTAGTGTCGCGCGTCCCTAGTAGAGCGAGAATGTTAAGCAGCCTGAAGAGCCATTGGATTGAGCAAAGGGGAGCTAAAAGCAGAAGAATGTCTTGTTGAAGTTTTCAGAATAAAGTGATAGACATAAATGTTAGCCGGAAATAAGAAGAGAGTCAATGAAGCATTACGAGTAAGATATGATACATGGATGACAACAGTAGATTAAAAAAATGACAGTATTACAGAGTTTATAGTCAAGGGAAGCAAAAGACAAGAGGAGCCAGGCCTTGAGACAAAAAAAGAGTATAGGCCATAAATTCATATCCTCATTTCGAGAAATAAGTTCGTGACTCCCACGCGACTACCAGAAGGGAGAGTTAAACCCCAGAGTAATACAAATCAATATGGTCTGGTGAACAAGATAAACTAAACATGAATTAGGGGCTGAGTGATTTGATAATTGTCAGCATCATGCGAATTTTAGATTGCGTTTCGGCGATAATAGAATGGAAAGTAGAAGAAGATTCATGAGAAATTCAGAGAAGGGTCATTCAGGAAAACGCTTCCCTAAAGCAAGCAATGTGAGCAAAGTTAAGCTTAAGGGACTATATGTGCCAGTTGCACTAAGTGTCACCCTCGCGAGTAAGGAAATTTATTATCCTTGGTACAGAAGGATTATCGCAAGGCGAGTAAAGGTTATCGATAAGGTGGAAGTGCGCCAAAGATGAAGAGGTAAAACATCTATAGGTAGGTCGTCGTAACTCCAACTCTTAGTACTCCCCTAAAGGGGGGAATATGGAGTAATGTGGCATTAAGTCAGAATTAAGTGGTTCTAGTAACTATTGAATGGTAAAGGAAGAATGCGATAAAAATGAAAAAGGGATTAGATTGCATTTATTCAAAGCCTACGGATATACTACGATTCCAGAACATTATGCAAACACGACGTCAAGGAGAGGAAGGGTTCCTGCCCGAGATGTTATTGATAGATAAGAAGCCAGTGCGAGACGTAAGTTAGGACAAGGAAATAACCCAAGAAAGATTATGTGGAATATTGATATGAGAATGGGCCAACGAGTATTTAGTAGTTGATTCAGGAAGGGCCTAGTTATGGCTAGACAAAAGGATATAGACAAATCAACAGATCGTGCAAGATAAACATAGTAAAACCTAATATACTGAATTCAGCCTCGCAGTTATGACATCGTGATCCTTGAGAAATATTCAGATAGGAGTTGGATAGTAATAAGTTATCGTACGAGTGTTACGGAAATAAAAGAGAATGCCACTAGGAAGACAATCAAAATATCAGTTTAGAAGCAATCCTACAAGCTCAAGGGCGTGGAGGTAAGTGACTACAGATAATTATAGTCGAGGAAGGACATCAAAAATTGCATCGAGCATGCGATGTAATAAGCTCGCATCTTTACAAGAGTCACAGGGTCCTCCCTAAGTACTACAATGAAAGACTAGCTGATGCAGTAAGAGTTATGGTATAGTAAGACCTACCTTGATGCAGTAAAGTCATACGGATTGATAAACGGATCTATGAAATAAGGTATAGCAATATTCGTAAGTTCAACAAAGTACCTATCGAAGAACTTCAGTATACCCCTAGATGCCCAGAGGGACGTCTTATCAAGCTTTGTATATGTTTACAAAGTAAGGCATAGAGATTGGCCAATACCTGGAGGGAAGAGTCGCATAGGCGCATATATAAGGAAAAAATCGTACAGGCTACATGACTGAAGGTAGCAAGAATTCCGACTGCAATCTGTGGTATGATAAAGAGGCCTACAGGTGGGAATAACCTGGACTTTGGATTTATTCACTGAACAATTGCTTAGATGGCAAGGAAAGTATTAAAGTATTCATAAGAACTATAAGTTATGATACTGATAAGTACATCAGTCAACATTCGAGGACGAATGTTCCAAGGGGGGGGGGGATGATGTTACACCCCATGTTTTCGTACGTGAAAGTACGCCATAAATAAATTGATGGAAGCTCGGAATTGAGATGTTACATCCCGCATTTCCGTATGTTAAAGTTTCGTCAGAAGCTAATCAACGTAAGTTCGGGAATGAGATTATTTTGAGATTATAAGCACTATGCTATTTCAAACAAGTTATGAGTAAATTCATGATGGTGAGAGGGTAATAATATCAAAGAAAATGAATTTCCGTCGAAGTTTGGCAATTTGGGGATAAAATACAGTCCAAGCTATAATACCCCGTATTCATGGACTAGTGTCATACAAGGTAACACATGACCATGATAGTAAGGTGTATAAAGTGTGTTAAAAGTGAGTAGTATTTTAACTAATTTGAGATAATTCTTAATTTTGTAGATAATTGGATAATTATTGAATTACTGGGGAATTAACAAGTTAATTAAGAAAATGAGTGGATAAGCTTAAGAAGCAATTGGAGGAATTAAGTCAGATTTAAAGGTGGAAAATTGGAGGAATAACTTGTGGCCAAGTCATACATAAGTGGGGCCCACAACCCACAAAATTATAAGAGATCTTCCTAAGTTATAAAGTGAGATGCTTGTATTTTCTAAGTGATGGATGAAGCTACAACCAAAAATTTCAAAACATCTTCCTACATCATTAAGGGGAGGTGTATGAGCTAAAGCAAGGGATGAATTCTTAAATGAATTCATATGAAATTTCATAATGCAACAGCAGCATGAGATGCAATTAAGAGATCATGGTACAATCTTTCTCAAGAATATCATACGGATTTTTCCCTATTTCGATCTGCTGTTACGTGTTTTGTCACGATTGACGTGTATTAGAGGGATTGTCAAGAGAATCGGCTCAGGTATGTTAAGGCTATCCATTCGTTCCTTTTGGCATGATCTATACGATACAAACGAAACGAGCAAATGCACAACTTTCATAAATGACTCTATTCATAGAAGTATTAGAGGTGCCTATGTTCTTGAATTCCCATATGTCCTATTGTTATATCGTCAGTTCATGGGTCTCAGAAAATACGTAAGTTGATAAAGTTTACTTCATGATATTACTTAAAGGCATAATGGTCTTATGACATTCCAAGAGATTTTATTGACGTACTTCTCATGCATTGCATTCATTTATGATTCTACATTGACCCATGACCACATGGCGTAGTATACGCGTATATATGTATATTATATGTATATAGGATATGGAAAAAGGTTACAACGTTATGTACGCACCACCACCTGATCAGCTAGTATAAGTTGATGATTTTGCCCACAATGGCCGAGATGATATGGTGGGATGCCCTCAGAGGCTTGATGATGTTATGAACACATGTACCTATGCACGACATGACATTTGTATGCATATGCGTGGCATTATACATATTAATGATTCACAGAGTTATTCAGACTTACATGGCGAGTCTGTTACTCTATGTTTCTCTCATGTCTATTATTTACTGATTTTCATTCCTTACATACTCGGTACATTATTTGTACTGATGTCCCTTTTTCCTAGGGACCCTGCGTTTCATGCTCGCAGGTCTCGATAGACAGGTCGAGAGTCCTCCAATTAGGCTATCAACTCAGCGGAAGATGTTGGTGCGCTCCATTTGCTCTGGACTTGCTTGTTTGGTCAGTATAATTTAGACGTGTATTTTTGGTATGGCGGGGCCCTGTCCCGACCTTTATAATAAGTATGTACTCTTAGAGGCTTGTAGACAGATGTCATGTATACATATACTTGTATGGCCTTGTCGAACTATGTTTTGAGTTTACAAATGATCATGTTGGCCTTAAAGGCCTGTATGTCACGTGTATAAGTTTCTATATCAGGTTGGGTTGTTTTATGTCGAGTGTTTCCTTATATTTTATTCTTGTTGCCTCATACGGCCCTTCAAGCCTACTTACCCATGATGATGTAATAAGAAAGATACGTTACGTTGGTATTTGGTTGAGTAAGGCACCGGGTGCCCGTCGGGGCAGTCTCGCGATCGCGAAAGCATATCATGTCTGAGCATCGTGAATGCGAAGGGTAATGGGTGCTGACCCCTCCCAGGTCCCTTTCTTCTACACGAACGGGAGAGGGCCTTTGCGAACGCGTAGGCCTAGCACCTCAAACCTTCGCGAACGCAACCGCCTGATTGCGAACGCGAAGAACAAATTACCCCACTTCCCAAATCCTTCATCGCGAACGCGATTACTTCTCCGTGTTTGCGGAGAAGGAAACCATAATAGAAAATTCTAGTGTTTCCAACTTAACTCCGGGCGGTCCGATACACACCCGACCCACTTGAGACCCCGTCCAAATGCACCAATAAGCCCAAAAATATAATAAGGACCTCCTCGAACTCTCGAAATGCGTAAAACAACTTTGAAACTAAGAATCGCACCCCAAAACCAAATTTAATAAAATAATGAACTTCAAGTTTTCAACTTGCTCCGAATGCGCCTAATCATGCTTAAACTACTCGGAATGACACCAAATTTTGCATGCAAGACTTAAATAACCATACGAAACTATTCCCAAATTCGGAATTTCAATCGGACCTCTATTACACCAAAACCTACTCCAAACCAAATTTAAAGAACATTAAAACCTTCAATGCGACCGAAACGCTCCCAGTCAATCAAAACTCGATTTGAACATATGCCCAAGTCCAAAATCATCATATGAACCTATTGGGACCATAAATTCCCGATTCCGAGGTCGTTTACTATAAATGTTGACCCAAGTAAAACTTAACCCTTTAAAGCCAATATTAAGTAACTAAGTGTTATCCCTTCCATATTTGCCAAACACGCCGCAAAAAATTAAAAAGCTCTCTGTACAGTACGACAACGAGCTACAGTGCATCGCCAGCGGCGATATGGCCACAGCTCCAACGTTCACTAGTGGAAAACCGCCGGACAACCTTCAAAAGACATGTCTTTCAACTGCGCATCATCTCTAACAAACCACACTCCAAAACAATCCCCCAGCTAGAACCGATTTTCAAAATAGTGAAGGGATCACTGTTCATACAAATCGCCTGGGAGCTACTGAAATTCCCCAAGCGAGTTTTGGGCCAAGTAAAAATATTCCAAGCCATGGAAACTCTTCTCCATCACCAAACGCAGCTCCCCACCAAAATTCAAGCAATTCCACTGGGGAAATTGTCTTCTCCGATGAGTTGCGAAATGCCGGTGTAACAGAAATATTTTCCCATGGAGTTCCAGGTGTCCAATTGAAAGAAGCAAGGTACCAAAATGCTCGCCTTGATGAGGAGAACATGCTAGTATCATCAACTTCATCTGGGTATCAACCAATTGCTCCAATTTTGCAATCATTGTGCCCAAGCGGTCTGTCTTCTCCAATAATCGACAAATGACAACATCTTTCCTGGGCCAATTTGGCAACAACAACCAAATGAAAATACTTCTACATCACCTAAGGAACAAGTCTCCAAAATTTCAGGCCAATCAAACATGGAAATTGATCACCATGATCACCGCAAAAGCTCAAAACTTCACCATTTGGCCGGACATGGTCTTCCAGGGAACCAAATGGCTCAAGACCAATGCCAAAAGATTCGTACAACTCATGAGAGTGTTTTGAAATCTTCAAACCAAATTTTACATGGTCCAATCTCGTCAAATATTACAAAAAGTACTCCTGCGCACTATAGCTACACAGACGTTCGACGAAATGTCAATGCTCCCTTAAGCCCAATTCAACCTATTTCATTGAGTGGAGATAATCCTCTTATTCATAAGGATGCTACATGCCAAGTTTCACAACAATTCATTGGAGGAATTGATTC
>NW_017685129.1:4993-7027 GCF_001879085.1 Nicotiana attenuata | reverse complement strand
TATTAATAAAGGTTGGAATAGAGTTCCCTACATTTTTAGAACGTATACAAGGGGGATATTTGTGGACCTATTCACCCACCTAGGGGGTCTTTTAGATATTTATGGTCTTAATAGATGCATCTTCTAGATGGTCTCATATGTGCCTATTGTCATCTGGTAACCTGGCGTTTGAAAAGTTAATTGCACAAATAATTCGATTACGGGCACAATTTCCCCGATAATCCAATTAGGTTTATTAGACTTGATAATATTGCTGAGTTCTCATCCCAGACATTTAATGATTATTGCTTATCAATTGAGATAAAAGTGGAACATCTTGTAGCTCATGTTCACACTCCAAATGGCCTTGCGGAGTCTTTGATAAACGTTCGCAATTGGGTAGTGACATACAAGGGAAAAGAGGTCATAGGGGAAGCAAATGAAACTAACCCAACCGAGAAATACCTCAACTTGGAGGATTTCAACAAAGCCAAAAAGAAGCGTGTCCCGCTCAAGAAGCCCGTCAGTGCTGAAGAGGCCGAGGAATTCTTCCGAAAAATGAAAACTGCGGACTACGATGTAATTGACCAACTCCGAAAGTCTCCCTCTCAGGTCTCGCTCTTGTCTCTATTGGTAAGCTCGACTAAGCATCAGAAAGTGTTGATAAAGACCCTCAATGAAGCTTATGTTCCAATTAAAACCACTTTTGAACAACTAGAAAGGATGGTGGACGAAGTCAACCAGATTTCTTTTAGCAAGAATGATTTTCCCCTGGAAGGGGCTGCCCACAACAAAGACCTTCATTTGACAGTTAAGTGTGAAGGTTACTATGTGAAAAGAGTCATGCTGGATGGCGGATCTGGGGTTGACATCTGCCCTCTCTCAACTTTGCAAAGAATGGAGATTGGGATTGAGAGAATCAGGCCTGACAATGTTTGTGTGCGTGCCTTTGATGGCATCAAGAGAGACACAATAGGAGAGATCGTTTTGATTTTGAATATCGGTCCTGTAGATTTCGAGGTGAGATTTCAGGTCCTGGACATAGACAATTCTTATAATTTTCTCTTAGGAAGGCCGTTGATCCATGCGGCAGGGGCCATACCTTCTACTCTCCACCAAATGCTGAAATTTGAGCACGATGATCAGGAGATCATGGTCCATGGAGAGGACGAGCAATCAATTTATAGGGACTCGTCAGTCCCATGTCTCAAAGCTAGGGAAGGTAGCGAGCACATAGTCTATCAGGCTTTTGAAATGATTAGGCATAGTTATAAGCCTGGGAAGGTGCTCGGGGAATCGTTGCAAGGTATCAAAGAACCTATCACTCTGGCTGCCAGCGAGAAGTCCTTCGGTGTGGGTTTTCACGCCACAACAGCTGATGTGACATGGGCAAACTGTAAGGCCCCGGAAAATTTTGCTAGGCGATATAGGATTTCGGGGTGCCAGGTAGACTAATTGTAATATTTTATGTGCTTTAAATATGATGCAAATGAACTGGATGTGGTGAATAAGTGTATGAGTCATGTAATAAGTGATGTGAGGTCCAAAGGGAAGCCTAAGTCTAAGCCAAGTTGGAAAATTTCATAATAGGCTAAGATTTCAAATGAATACGCACAAGTCCTCACTTTGGACGATCATATCTACGTGTATATAAGGATTTCTGGGATGCACAACCTATAAAATTAAAGTTCTTTGAGTCTAGTTTCTGACGCATCAAACCGTTTGTCATTTGGAGGTGTATACAGAATGTTATGACCATTTTCGTGTCCCCTGCGTCGCCAGCGCCCTGGGTAGCGCAGGGCGCTCGCCATGGCGCCAGGAATTTTTGAGCTACTGGAATCAGCGCCACAGGCAGCACCCAGCGCCTCCTGTGGTGCCCGAAACATTTTATATACACAATTTCAGGGTTCATTTTTACCCATTTCATCTGGACGAACTTGGGGTTCTTCTTTCACCTCTCAAGACCTTCAACTCCCCCAATCTTCAAGGTAAGCAACCTCCATTAACTTGGTGTGAAATTCCATCATTCCTACACTAGTATTGATGAAATCTACT
>NW_017685129.1:0-3857 GCF_001879085.1 Nicotiana attenuata | reverse complement strand
GAAGTTATAAATTGGTTAGGAATGATGGTGGAATAAATTGTTGGTTAATGGTGATAGTTGGATGAACTAATACTATGGTTATAAGATGAAAAGATTTATACCTACAAGGCGTTTGATAATATACCTAAATGGATTAAGTTATGGAATTTGTTACTAATATTGGCCCTATTGATTGTTGTATTGTAGATTGAAGTTGCTTAAGTGTATTGGATCATTGTAGTATCATTAAGGGGCAAATTTAAGGTATGTATGGCTAACTTTAACTCTTGTAGAATCCCCTTGTTGTGACGAGCATACGGTATGTGTACCTTGTATGAAAATATGTGTATTGATTGTCTTAGTTGATTTCCACACCACCGTGTTATATGTGATTGTGAAAAGTGATTTGATGTGCCTACCTTATTATGTGCAAAGCTTGTAAATGCTTGAGGATGCCGACATGGAAGTATGTGTTAACGAATGAAAGAATGTTAATGTGTGCAAGTGTGGGAATGTGTATACCGGCTAAAAACCCTACGTGGTAAGTAATGAAAGAGGGTATTGTGAAATAACGTAAATAAGTTGAACGATTACGACAACACCTTGTACATGAATTACTGCCTGGTGACAGTTACGGTGCCTTGGGCCCAAATGTATGAATTGTTGATACGAACTTGTGTTTCCTCGAAATGATGATTCTTGTGATATATTGTTTGTGGTTGTGATTGCAAAAATGTGATCTTCAGGCGGGGTCGGGTTGCGCGCCGCAACACGAAGTAATAAGGTGTGGGTTGTGGTGATAAGGGTGGCCGAGGTAATAAGGGTGGAAAAGTGATCATAATCACTATTGAAATGAAAATATGTGAAACTCTTGAATATGGAAATGTTTGAAAGGGAAAAGGAGAGATTGTGAAACTTTTGATTTTGGTTGTTTCTTCCTACGTGCAATGCTTGTTGGTTCTATTACTGTCTCTTATCTGTGTATTGTTTGATTGTACTAGGGATAAAGTTTGTTCATACATACCAGTACAATTCAAATGTACTGACGTCCCTTTTAGCGGGGGCGCTACATTCTTATGATGATTGTAGGTGGTTCGATAGCAGGTAATTCCGCCCACCGGCAGTAGCACCTCCTCCACTTTCCGTCAGCTGTATTGGTGAGCCCCTTTCCTCTCGGGGCCCTGCGTGGCTCATGCCGCTTTTCCTCCCGGAGTCTATTTTGGTATTTGTGTAAGGTATAGCCTGATCCTTATTGCCGGCAAGTATTGTAACACTCTTTTATGTCCTTAGAGGCTCCGTAGACAGGAAAACGTGGGTTATGTACTTATGTATTTTGGGCGGTATAACTTGTAGATCACGTAAAGTGAGCATGTATGTTACTATGACTCGTAAGTATGTGTTCAATCATAAATGGATGTTTCACTTGAATAATGAGTATTGAAATCACGGGGTAACATGTGGGATAGGAAAGGCACCCAGGTTCGCTTGACTGGGGCTACCCGGTCGAGCGGCGGTCGCGCCCCTCGGTTTTGGGGCGTGACAAAGATAGCCCCATTTGAGGAACTGTACGGAAGGAGGTGTAGGTATCCGATTGGAAGTGTTCGAAGTGGGTGAAGAAGAACTGTTAGGGCTAAATCTTGTGCATCAGGCTATGGAAAAAGTTAAAGTCCTCCAGGAGTGGATGAAAACTACTCAGAGTCGTCAGAAATCCTATGCAGACGTGCGTCGAAGAGAATTGGAATTCCAAGTACATGATTGGGTGTTCTTGAAAGTATCTCTCATGAAGGGAGTCATGCGATTTGGGAAGAAAGGGAATTTGAGCCCAAGGTATGTCGGGCCATATCAGATCATTCAAAGGATTGGTCAGGTGGCATACGAGCTCGAGTTACCATCTGAAATGTCATTGGTACACCCAGTATTCCATGTGTCTATGTTAAAGAAGGTAGTGGGAGATCCGTCTGCTATTGTGCCAGTTTAAACTATTGAGGTTAATGAAGAATTATCGTGCGAAGAAATTCCAGTTGCCATCCTTGATAGGCAAGTCTGGAAATTGAGAAATGAGGAAATTGCCTCCGTAAAAGTGTTATGGCGGAACTAGCAGGTTGAGGAAGCCACTTGGGAAGCCGAGGAAGAAATGAAAAAGAAGTACCCCCGTTTGTTTGAATACCAATGAAATAGTTCTATGAAGTTGTTTCACATAAATTTTGTATCGATTGCACAACTAATGTAAAGAAATTCCTTTCTAATTATATGTTCATTATGGGGCTCATTGAAGTGACCTAGTTGTCTGCAAGTAAATGACATTGGTTGAACCATGTGCAATTTGTGGTGTAAAGAGAATGAACTACGTGTAAGTTGTTTAATGTGTATGAATATGTACAAGTTGTTGAGGTAATGAATTGTATACCAGTTGTAGGGATAACAGAAACTATGTATTGGTACTTGGAAATATGTTTTGGAGGCTCTCTGTCAGGTAGATAGGCCTAATTACAAAGGGAACTCTGGCAAAATTTCTGAAAAATTTGGGAGTTTGTCAAAATTTAGGGAATTGAGGTAGGATAGAAAAGAAATATGTTATGTTGGGTGTTTGGTTCAGGCTCTACCTCTCATTCGAGGACGAATGATCCGAAGCGGGGGAGAATGTAAGGCCCCGGAAAATTTTATTTGGCGATATAGGATTTCGGGGTGCCAGGTAAACTAATTGTAATATTTTATGTGCTTTAAATATGATGCAAATGAATTGGATATGGTGAATAAGTGTATGAGTCATGTAATAAGTGACGTGAGGTCCAAAGGGAAGCCTAAGTCTAAGCCAAGTTGGAAAATTTCATAATAGGCTAAGATTTCAAATGAATACGCACAAGTCCTCACTTTGGACGAGCATATCTACGTGTATATAAGTAGTTCTGGGATGAACAACCTATCAAATTAAAGCTATTTGAGTCTAGTTTCCGACGCATCAAACCGTTCGTCATTTGGAGGTGTATACAGAAATTTATGACCATTTTCGTGTCCCCTCCGTCGCCAGCGCCCTGGGTAGCGCCGGGCGCTAGCCGTGGCGTCAGGAATTTTTGAGCTACTGGAATCAGCACCACAGGCAGCGCCCAGCGCCACCTGTGGCGCCCGAAACATTTTATATACACAATTTCGGGGTTCATTTTTACCCATTTCATTTGGACGAACTTGGGGTTCTTCTTTCACCCTCTCAAGACCTTCAACTCCCCCAATCTTCATGGTAAGCAACCTCCATTAACTTGGTGTGAAATTCCATCATTCCTACACTAGTATTGATGAAATCTTCTCATAAAACGCATAGATTTTAAAGAAATTCCTTCAAGAACTCAAAGTAGGGTTTTGCAAGATTTCTTCCAAAAGGTAAATCCTACACCTTAGACTTACATATATGGATATATTATGGAAATATGAGTATGGATTAAGTGTTGGAACTCTTGGTGTAGTGATTGGAAGCCATAAGTTCCCAATATAAATACATAATTATTGTAGAGATTGAAAGGGTGATTATTTGATATGATTTATTGGTTGGGTGTGAATGGATGGTTATACATATGTTGTTGGAAGTTATAAATTGGTTAGGAATGATGGTGAAATAAATTGTTGGTTAATGGTGATAGTTGGATGAACTAATACTATGGTTATAAGATGAAGAGATTTATACCTACAAGGCGTTTGATAATATGCCTAAATGGCTTAAGTTATGGAATTTGTTACTAATATTGGCCCTATTGATTGTTGTATTGTAGATTGAAGTTGCTTAAGTGTATTGGATCATTGTAGTATCATAAGGGGCGAATTTGAGGTATGTATGGCTAACTTTAACTCTTGTAGAATCTCCTTGTTGTGACGAGCATACGGCATGT
>NW_017685128.1:5049-7028 GCF_001879085.1 Nicotiana attenuata | reverse complement strand
TGGGTTATCTCCTGCGAAGTGTTCTGAAGTGGTGTGATCCTTATGTGTATATTAGGAGATCTCATCTGCAAGTGAAAAGTACGTGTTGAAATTTGGAATTTCGGGTCGCTTAAGAGAGTGGGCTTAACTGTTGCGGGAATGAATGCGAGAATTGCAGAAGAGTTACAGTACGGGATGATCTGTGTTTTCACAACTTATAAATGATTTGAGTTTAATATCACTATGTTATTGTGGCATCAATAGGGTAAAAGTGTTATGAGTTATTTGAGGGTATTTTTATCTATGTCTTCGAGCCAAGTGGGGGAGTCTGCTGTGAGTAGTTGATTGCACGATTAGGTGCTATGCTGGTTCCAGTTTGAGGCGTGCGGGTGAATCAGTTATGGCTTGTGGGAATTGAGACCGAGGATGTTGACGAAGGTTATATTATGCTTCATAGGGTAAGGAAATCACAGGATGTCTTAAGTTGTTGTTGGTAGAGAATGCTCAGTGCATAGAGCAGTAAGTTGCTTGGGTGTATTAGGACGAGGATTTCATTTTGCGGTATCGGAGTGCCAATGAGGCACGGGTGGTTCTGTTCGTTAGGTCAGGTAATTGCAGTTTGAATAAGAGTGAATGACTTTCGAGAATGGTTCTAATGTGTTCAAGATTCTGCAGGAAACAATCGGGTATTTTAAAGTTGCATGCGTGGTTAGAAACTGTGTTTTCATTGGAAGAGGTTCAGATTTGTGGTATTTCTATGTTAATTATGGGGTTCTTTGTATCAGTATCGGGAAAGTAAAGGTAACGGATTCGGATTCGCAGGAGGTTCTTCAGATTAAAGTATTCGGGAGCGTGATGTTTCTGGTAATATTTGAGAGAGTATTCAGCGGCTTATGGGTCCTAGACAGTGTGGTCTTGTGCTTGGGTCTCGTGTAGTGAGCCTGGGATTGAGAGATTGTGGTACTACAGCAAGAGGGAGCATCAAGTTGAAAATGAACAGAAGGAAATTCAGATAGATGGAATGGTTTGATAGTAGACCGAATCGGTATGGTAAGGATATGATTAATTCTTTGTATGTGTTCGAGGTAATGGGTTCTTACAGGTATTTTGCAACAATGCTCATGGGCTTTGATGGCTTGCTTAGCTTGGTCTAGTTAGAAGGATTAATCCTGGCAGTTTAATTTGTGCAAACGAAATTAGGAGAGTTCTTGTTGATTTCTACCGTGGCTAGACCGGTGCATTTTCTATGAATATGAGAGGTATGGGATGTGTAATGATTTTTCTTCTAGATGGGATCAATGGAAGTTCTTGGCCATTTGAGTGCGTAGATGTCTGTGGTTTGGAAGGGAGAAAAAATTTTCCTGTTATCCTTGGATGGTGTGGTATATGCGATATGTCGTGGAGGATCGAGATTTGCGTGTATGAGGTTTCAGTTCAGTTCTGAATGGAAGTTCATAACACTCTTAGGCAGCGGGTAGCCTCAGATGATTAAGGAAATGGTATTGTTATTTGGAAGTGATTTGACGAGAGTATAGGTTTCAGAAAAAGGGTAATGTGATTAAGTTGATAGCACTTCGGTAGTATTGCGGCACCTTCTTTTAGATCGACTGGTGATATTCAGGTTTGTTTGGGGGCACAGGGAAATTTGATAGTATCTAACGTGGAATGATTGGGTATTAGAGGTGTGGCATATATTCGGACGGCGAAATTGGGATAGGATATGGTGATTCATGTGCCGTATGGACGTAGAGACGGAAGTTCTCAAATTCAGGCTATGTTGTGATTGTAGATCGTGTGTAACAGCACTGTTTAGTGACTACCGAGATTTGGAGGCCCGAGTGGATCTTTCTTTGCTTAGTATGTTAGGTTTTGGATATGATAGTGGGGTGTAGACTAGTTGTTTCCGTGTTGTGTTATTCTGGACTACTGCGATAAGATGGCGCGGATGGCTATGTCGGGAAATGCCACGGATTGAGTGGCGATGTTCGCCGGATTATGTC
>NW_017685128.1:0-670 GCF_001879085.1 Nicotiana attenuata | reverse complement strand
GGATTACAGTACTAGATGATCTGTGTTTTCACGAACTGGTAGATGATTTGATTTTAATCTCACTATGATATGGTGACATCATTAGAGTAAAAGTATTATGGGTTATTGAGTGTGTCCTGATATATGGCTTCGAGCCAAGTTGGGGAGGTTGCTGTTGATTAGCTGATTGCACGGTTATGTGCTATGTTGGTTCCGTTTCGAGGTATGCTGGCGAATCAGTTTTGGTTGCGGAAATTGAGCCGAGGATGGCACGAGCGAAGCAAAATTTTGACAAAGGTTATATGGTTCCTCGTAGATGTGTAAGAATCAGAGGATGTCTTAAGCTGTTGTTGGTAAAAATGCTCGGTGCATGGAGCAGGAAGATGTTTGTTTGTATTGGGATAAGGATCTCATTTTGCGTTATCGGAGTGCCAATAAGGCACGAGTCACTCTGTTCGTTGGGTCAGGTAATTTGCAATTTGAATAAGAGTGAATGACTTTCGAGAATGGTTCTAATGTGTTCAAGATTCTACATGTGACAACCAGGTGTCTTAAGGTTGTGTATGTTGTTAGAGACTGTGTTTTCATTGGAAAATGTCAAGACTTTTGGTATTTTTATGTTAATTATGGGATTCTATGCATCATATCAGGAGAATAAAGGTAACGGATTTAGATTCGCAGGAAGTTCTTC
>NW_017685127.1:0-7028 GCF_001879085.1 Nicotiana attenuata | reverse complement strand
ACTAGGTAAATGAGACTTCTTGAACATCTTGAGTGCATTTGTACGGACATTATGTATAGTATAACATGTGGATTTTGTTGTTAAAAGTGAGATGGAAAATATGGGGGCACAAGGTGCCATGTGTGCTGAAGGTTCGGAGGTTGGAATTATGATATGACAAACCGAGGATTGAGATGGTCGGGATTGTGTATTAGACATGATGTGATTGATTGAGTTGGTATTGCCTTCTTTATTTGAATACATTCTTACTTGTCTCTGTTCCTGTTATGTCAGTATTGATTTACTTGGTTATCTGACTTACTTGGTTATCTGATTTACTTGGTTATCTGATTTACTTGGGTATCGTTCGTTAATACCCGTGTTCTCCCTTTATTGTTCTATTTGTATTTTGATTTCTCTCCGCTATCGATATTATCTCGTTTTTTATCTCGATATTTTAGTATCATATCTTGTTCATTTCATTTGACCAGTAGGTGTCTTGACTGTTCCTCGTCACTACCCCACCGAGGTTAGTCTTGACACTTACTGGGCACCGCCGTGGTGTGCTTATACTATACTTCTGTACATTTTTGTGTACAGATCCAGGTATTGATTGATAGTAGCTGTGCGGGTCGTCGCGGTGGAGACTCACGGTAACCTGTTGCTGCGTTCGCAGGCCTCGGAGTCACCTTCGTTTGTATTTAGGTTCCATTGATTCCTTCTCGTTCTGGAACTGTGTTGTATTTATTTGGTATAACTACTCTTAGAAAGGATTATGACTTGTACTACCGGTTTTGGGAATTGGGATTTATTGATAGTTATTTAATTTGAAGTCAGTAAATGTTAATGTTATTTCAGTAAATGTTAGACTTACCTAGTTTAGAGACTAGGTGCCATCATGACTCCTTCGGAGGGATTTTGGGTCGTGACATTCTATGAGTGAGTATAATTAATGTGAGCATGAATAAAGCCTAAGCATGATCTCTAACATGAAGGCATACAAGTTCAACAACAAATAAACACATAACCACAGATAATAGCTATTAGGCCTCGCAGCCTCACGAGACGGGCCAAGTCTCAATCCCTCGAGGTATACACCCACACGCCCTTCACCTAGCGTGGGTATGACCTCCAAACAATCACAGGATATTAAATTCTCCGGGTTAATACCCTCAAAGCTAGAGTTAAAACTGTTACTTACTTCAATCGCATAAAATCCTACTACGGGATGCCCTTGTCTCTGGACTCGGTCTCCAAAAGCTCTGAATCTAACTATAATCACATTAATACCATCAACATGTGCTAGAGAATCAAATTCCACAATAAAAACTACAAAATATACCAAAAATCCGAAATCGGCCAAAACCCGGCCCCCGGGCCCACATCTCGAAATCGGTCAAAAATGACAGAATAATAATCCTCGTCCTCTTGCGAGTCTAACCATATAGAATTCGTTAAAATCGGACTCTGTTTGATGCCTCAAATCCTCACTTAAAACTCTCCAAAACTCAAACCCTAACTCCCTCAGTTTCACTTTGAAATCATCAATCAAATCCCAAAAACGAAGATGGATTCATAAAATATATTTAAAACCGAGTAGAAAAAACATACCCCAATCCATATGGTGAATATCGCCTCCAAAATCTCCCAAATCCGAGCTCCCCAACTCAAAATATGATCGAATGAACAAACCCTAGTTTTATATATTTTTTTGCCAGTTATTCTGTCTCGTTTCTCGTGCCAAACGATTCTGAAACTCATATTTTATACCTCCAATGGATTCCTTGTCAAAATTCTAGTCAAGTTAGGATTTTGAATCACTCAATTTGACCTTATAATGAATGAGATATGTAGGTTTTAATATTTGCAAACAATGTAGATTTTTAAAAATGCTGTTAGTGGCAATTTCGTAATTAAAACTGAAAAATATGGCACCTAATTTTTAGTAAAATGACTATAAAATCCTCATACGATGTCCAAATTCGATGATTCTTTTTGTTACGGGTCCGTAATTACGATACGGATCTAATGCTTCAATCAAAAACGAAACCGGAGCTCATTTGTTCAATATGATATCATTTATACTTGAAGAAACGGCGTCGAAACATAAGAAAAACAAGCACAACACAACCCAAACCTATCCGAAACTCACCCGAGGCCCACGGGACCTCAACCAATAGTTCCAACAAGTCATATATCACTACCCGAACTTAGTCGAAACTTCGAAACACCCAAAATACCAAATCAACCTCGAATTCAAGCCTAAGAACTTCTAAACTTCCAACTTTCGCCAATTCAAGCCTAATTCTACCACGGACCTCCAAATTATATTCCGCACACATTCCTAAGTCTAACGTCACCCAACGAAGCTACTCAAATCATAAAAATCCAAATCCGAATTCATTAAGTCAACTTTCGATTGACTTTTCTACCTTAGCTTTCTAACTAAGAGACTAAGTGTTAATTTCACTCCAAAACTACTTCGAATCCAAACATACCAACTCGATACAGCTCAACACAGCTGAACAACACATAATTAAGCATAGATAAGGGAAATGAGGCTATAATTCTCAGCACGAACGACCGGGTCGTTACATCCTCCCCCTCTTAAACAAACGTCTGTCCTCGAACGTGTCTAAAAACATACTCGGAGTTTCAAATAGGTGAAACCTTCAGCAATACATTCTCGTCACATTCAAATCATATGAAATCATCTCGCAGTCACATCATACTCGTCACGTATCCATCCAGCCACCATTTCCATTAATAGGGACACTACCGGACATATAAGTCCACAGGCACGCGCTCACACAATCAATACCCCAGTGCTCAATCTACAGTCAAAACCAGGCCTCAAGTCCTCCAGAATGGCCCAACATCAACACACAGAAATCACATCTCGCACCTCATCCAGGGAATCACAATCCGTCGATGCACAACTGATACCGAGCGCTCATGTGCGCATACGAATGCGTGGAAAGAATTTAAAGAGTTACACTTCAAGTTGAATCAATACCGCACGATAACAATTTAAGAAGTTGAAGTTTTCCTAAAGGTTCTGCAGCCTCTCAAAGATAAGTACAGACGTCTCCGTACCGATCCGCAAGACTCTACTAAACCCGCTCATGACTCGTGAGACCTATGTAACCTAGGCTCTAATACCAACTTGTCACGACCCAAAATCTAACCATGGTCGTGATGTCGCCTATCGTGTTACAAGGCAAGACTATTCCCAAAATATTACTACTAATTTGATTATAAGAATTTAATAAAATATTTCCAATAATTTGATTCCTGATAGACTAAAACAACTCTAAATATAAATAATATAAAATACGGAAACGAGTCCCAAACATCAGGGTGTCACTAAGTCATGAGCATCTAAAACTATGAACTAAGATATATAAATTGTCTAACTGTCCAAAAGAAGAAATGACAAAAGGAGTAACAAGGCCCTGCGAACGCTAGCAGCTACCTTGCAGTCTCCAAGGATAGTCGGCCCGAACTCAACTATCGCCGTGCTCTAATTCTCCTGGATCTGTACATAAAGTGCAGGGTGTAGTATGAGTACAACCACCTCAGTAGTAACAGAAATAACTAAGGAACTGAGTAGTAGTGACGAGCTGAGCAACACAGTCCAATTATTTATTTTTCACAATTTTAAAAATAATAGGACTAAACAGGTAAATTCCATAACTCAGTGAATGCCACAAGGAAATTTAACAGATAAATGCAGCAACAACAAAAGTAAATGCAACCTCACAACAATGTCACTCAATCACTCAGCACTCGCACTCAGCACTCAACACTCAATACACTCAACACTCTACGCTCACTGAGGGTGTGTACAGACTCCGGAGGGGATCCCAAAGCCCAAGTGCTAAGCACGGACAACTCACGTGCTACCATATCAATAACTGGATTCGCACGGTCAACTCACGTGCTACGCGGATAACTCACGCGCTATGGTATAAATACCTGGACCCGCACGGTCAACTCACGTGCTACGCGGACAACTCACGCGCTATGGTATTAATATCCTCACTATCAGGCCATCGGTCTCACTCAATCATGTACCTCACTAGCCTCACCATCATCAACAAATAATGGGACACAGCCCACATCAAGTATCACAGCATATTAGCAAATAATAGAGACGGAGGTAAACATGTACAATAATTTCTATGAGTGAGTGTAATTAATGTGAGCATGAATAAAGCCTAAGCATGATCTCCAACATGAAGGCATACAAGTTCAACAACAAATAAACACATAAGCACAGATAATAGCTATTAGGCCTCGCAGCCTCACGGGACGGGCCACGTCTCAATCCCTCGAGGTATACACCCACACACCCGTCACCTAGCGTGGGTATGACCTCCAAACAATCACAGGATATTAAATTATCCGGGTTAATACCCTCAAAGCCAGAGTTAAAACTGTTACTTACCTCAACCGCATAAAATCCTACTACGGGATGCCCTCGTCTCTGGACTCGGTCTCCAAAAGCTCTGAATCTAACTATAATCAGATTAATACCATCAACATGTGCTAAAGAATCGAATTCCACAATAAAAACTACAAAATATACCAAAAATTCGAAATCGGCCAAAACCCGGCCCCCGGGCCCACATCTCGAAATCACCCATGTTAAAGGTAATAATCCAGTCGATGTTGTACTTTAATTGAAAGGGGTACTTTCTTTACTCAAATGATTTCAAAAGAAACAACCTCATCTTTCCTCGCTGACTTTCCTAATTAGTTTAGAAATTATAATTTACTTATACTAGGTAAATGAGACTTCTTGAACATCTTGAGTGCATTTGTACGGACATTATGTATAGTATAACATGTGGATTTTGTTGTTAAAAGTGAGATGGAAAATATGGGGGCACAAGGTGCCATGTGTGCTGAAGGTTCGGAGGTTGGAATTATGATATGACAAACCGAGGATTGAGATGGTCGGGATTGTGTATTAGACATGATGTGATTGATTGAGTTGGTATTGCCTTCTTTATTTGAATGCATTCTTACTTGTCTCTGTTCCTGTTATGTCAGTATTGATTTACTTGGTTATCTCACTTACTTGGTTATCTAATTTACTTGTTTATCTGATTTACTTGGGTATCGTTCGTTACTACCCGTGTTCTCCCTTTATTGTTCTATTTGTATTTTGATTTCTCTCCGCTATCGATATTATCTCGTTATCTTATTCTCGATATTTTAGTATCATATCTTGTTCATTTCATTNACAAAAAGAGAATGAGAACAACACACAAAGTAGAAACAAAAACATACAGCTCTTTGGGCTGATGTATACAAAATGAACCTAAAAACTTCAGCTCTCTGGGCGGAAGTAAACAAAAAAGAACAGCATTAAAACATAGAAAAAGGATTACATACACTAACAATCATCACCACCGCCATCATCATCATCATCATCATCATCATCACAGTACTCCTCAATTTCTCTAAATATCTCATCATCATCAGTATCGGAGATAACTATAGGGTAGTCGGGCAAAAGACCACTGAATCCAAGGAGATCAATCTTCAACATGTCGAATTCATCACGCAGCTGACTTTGTTCGACGATTACTCTGTCCATAAGAGGAAGAAGAGTCTTCAGGTTGTTTTGTAGCTTGGAATAGTCGTTCCAGCTGGGAAACTGAAAACTATCAAACTGCTGCACAACCTTGTCGAACGAGGTTGAATAACCTCCACAACTACGTTCCAGGTTAAGCCTGTGCTGGAATGATTCATTGGCAAAGAGCTTTGGTCTGATTCTCTCCCAATCAGCCTTTATTTGATCCCACAAAAGCATAAGATTAGCCATCGGTTTGTTATTATACCACTCACACTTCAAAGTCTCCCACTTTTGCATGATTTCATCAAAATTAGGCTTCCTACTTCCGCTTCCACCAGACATTCTTTCTTTTTAACAAAAGCTGAAAGACTAAGGATGAATATAAATTTAAAGAAATATGATGGAAGTCTATGAATGACTATGAAATTTTCAAGTGAAGAGATTGTTAATATAGACAAAGAGTTCACCTAATCAATTTAATATCTATAAATGTAAAAGTAACTTTTCAGGTGTTTTTACTGTTTTACGTTTAGAGAAATTGAATGAAACAAGATAAGTAGGTGGTAAAACAAGTATGTGGTAAATGCAAAAAGAAATGTAACTTCAGCCCTAATAAGCCCACAATTTTTCTATAGTAAAAAAATAACTTCAGCCTGAACAATAACTTTTTGGATCATTTACTATATGGTCAAACAAATTTAAATGAAAGATGAAGTAGGTGACAAAAGACAAAAAGTAGATAGTAAATACAAAAAAGATAAGTATCAACTTAAAAAAATACCAAAACCTGCTGAAGTTTTTGTCATAAGCTTTTTCAAAAACTTCAGCCCAATGTGCTGAAGTTATTTAGTTCATTTATAAAACTTCAGCACATAATAAGCTGAAGTTTTTCATCGTGCATCCAATAGTTTTGTTGTAAGTATTTCTTCAAAAACTTCAGCTCAATGTGCTGAAGTTAGTCAGTTAATTTCTAAAAACTTCAGCTCAATGTGCTGAAGAGATTATTAACTGTTTTTTGTTCAGAGAAATTGAATGTAACAAGATAAGTAGTTGGCAAAACAAGTAAGTGGTAAATGCTAGTATTTGGTAAATACAATAAAAAATAGTAAAAAATAAGGCCACAAAAAGTAGGTGATATAGGTGATAAATGACAAAAGTAGCTAGAAAATGCAAAAAAGATAAGTATCAAGTTAAAAAAAAACCAAAATAATGATAAAGTTTTTGTCGTAAAACTTTTTCAAAAAACTTCAGCCCAATGTGCTGAAGTTTTTTGGTGTATTTCAAAAACTTCAGCTCTTGATAAGCTGAAGTATTTGTGTTGGATTTAATAGTTTTTTTCGTCCAGCTTTTTCAAAAAACTTCAGCATGTGCTGAAGTTTTTAGTGTATTTCTAAAACTTCGGCTCTTGATAAGCTGAAGTTTTTTGTTGGTATTCAGTAGTTTTTCGTACTAGCTTTTCCAA
>NW_017685126.1:5951-7029 GCF_001879085.1 Nicotiana attenuata | reverse complement strand
GTCAGCCATTGTTACCTGACCCAATGCGTGTTTCAGTGCCACTGTTACCACTGGTCAGCCATTGTTACCTGACTGGTCAGCCATTGTTACCTGACCAAAACACGTATGACAGTGTCATTGTTACCACTGCCCAATTCTAAATGGGTACCCGCGCTAACTGTTGGTGTGCAGACTCCGGAAGGGCTCCTACAGCCCAAGCGCTATATCATCATAAGGCCTGAAAGCCTGCACATATCAACATGAGGCCTGAAAGCCTCCTCACAATACACTCGAGGCCTGAAAGCCTCCTCACATCACTCAGCATATCCTCACATATGGCCCTCGGCCTCAATCAGTCCAAAAATAATCATAAGCCCCTCGGGCATTAGTAAAGAAACAATAATGCTCAGCTCAAACAGTAGTTCAAATATCAGTTAAAACTCAAGGTTGAGTAAAAATATAGCTGAGTTCATGAAACAGTGTAATGACATTGGACTGAGTTCAAATAATATTTCAAATAGTGAGGAAAAACAGTGATGATAGCTCATAGGGAGTTCAAACAGTCGGCAATAAGCCTCAAATATGGCAATAAGCCCAAGTCATAGTGAAAACAATAAGTCATAGCGAAATACGAGTAAAATCAACAACCGGGACGGACCAAGTCACAATCCCCAACGGTGCTCTACTCCACGCGCGTCGAATCTAACCAAAATCAGAGCGAATACCTCACAATATGCCAAGGGAACGATGCCCAATCGAAAACAATCGAAATATATCAAAAATCTCGAAACTAGCAAAACCCGAGCCCAGGGACCGCTTCTCGAAAAATTATGAAACTTACATTACCGGATTCCTTGTCTCGCCATGAGTCCGTACATACCAAGAACTCCCAAATCCGAGCTCAAATGACCTATCAAATCCCAATTTGAAATATCAAAAACCCAACCCTAGTTCATCAATTTAAGGCTTAATTCCATGAATTTCTAGGTTAATTTCACATACTAATCATGTTTTAGGTTCAGAAATCTTACCTCCATTAATTACCCGTCGAAATCCCCCTTCAATTCCGTCCAATAGCTCTCAAGCTCGCTTAAAAATG
>NW_017685126.1:0-3298 GCF_001879085.1 Nicotiana attenuata | reverse complement strand
ACTACGGAATACCGAAAGGTACGAAACCTACTGCACTACGACACTCCATCACGAAGGCCCTATTAAGAAAGGCAATCCTTCCCAGCCGTCCGCTGCATCTTGAGATATATCCATTCTGCAAGAACATAATCCAATGCACCTCGCCACTCAACCCGTGGCATTTCCGACATAGCCCGTAGCACAATAGTCTAGAATAACCCCACACTAAGAAACCAGTCTGAATCTCAACATCACATCCAAAATCTAACATATCGGCAAATAAAGATCCACTCTAGCCTCCAAATCCTAATTGCCATTAAAAGGTGCCGAATACACACGATCCACAACCACGACATAGACTGTATCTGAGAACTCCCAGTCTCCAACTCCATATAACACACGAATCACTATACCTGATCCCACATTCCGCCGTATGAATACATATCACACATCAAGTACCCATTCATTCCACACACGAATCACTATACCTGATCCCACATTCCGCCGTATGAATACATATCACACATCAAGTACCCATTCATTCCACGAAAGATATTCTAAAATTTCTCTGTGCCATCAACAAACTCAAATATCAACAGTCGATCCAACAAGAAAATGCCGCAATACCACCGAAGTATTATCAGTTTACATCACCTTCCCCTTTTACTGAACATATACCCCCGTCAAATCACTAGAATAGCAATATCATTTTCCTTAATCATCTGAAGATCGATTCTTAAATCACCTGCAGCTGCCCGTGCTGCTTAAGAATTTAATGACTTTCCATTCTGAACTGAACCGAAGCCTTACACACACAAATCCCAATCCTCCCCAACATATCGCATATACCATACCACACTAGGATAACATGAGAACTCCATCTCCCAATTCCATTTGCACAAGCTAAACTGCCAGGACTGAATCGTTCTACCCAACCTGAGCTAAGCAAGCTGTCAAAACTCAAGAACTTCGCTGCACAATACCTGTAAGGGCTCATTACCTCGAACACATACGAAGAATTAATCATATCCTTACCATACCGATTCGGTCCACTATTAAGCTATTCTATCCATCTAATTTCCCTTCTGATTCATCATCAACTTGATATTCCCTCTTGCTGTAGCACCACAATGCCTCAACCCAGGCTCACTACACGAGACTCAAGCACAAGACCACACTGTCTAAGACCCATAAGCCACTGAATACTCTCTCCAATGTTCCCAGAAATACCACATTCCAGAATACTTTACTTTGAAGCACTTCCAGCGAATCTGAATTCGTTACCATTACTTTCCAGATATTGATACATAGGATCCCATAAGCAACATAAAAATACCACGAGTCTTGACCTTTCCCAATGAAAACACAGTCTCTAACCACATACACAACCTTAAGGCACCTGATTATCATATGCAAAATCTTGAACAAAATAAAACCATTCTCGAGAGTCATTTACTTCATATTCGAACTGCAATTTGCCTGATCAAACGGACATAATCGTCCGTGCCTCCTTAGCACTCTGACTCCGCAGGATATGATCTCATTCCAATACAAACAAACATCTTCCTTCTCTATACACTGAGCATTCTTTATCAACAACAACTCCAGACATCCTATTATTTTCACACATCTACGAAGCACCATATAACCTTAGTCAATTTTTTTGCCTTACTCGTGCAATCCTCGGCTTAATTTCTGCAACTAGAACTGATTCGCCAACATACCTCGAGACGTAACCAACATAGCACATAGCCGCGCAATCAGCTAATCAACGGCTACCTCCCCAACTTGGCTCGAAGCCATATATCAAGACACCCTTAACAACTCATAACACTTTTACTCTAATGATGCCACAATGCCACAGTGATATTAAACTCAAATCATGTACAAGTTTTGTGAAAACACAGATAATCAAGTACCATAATCCTCTACAAACCTCGCATTCATCCCCACATCAACTGAGTCCACTCTCTTAAGCGACCCGAATTTTTAAATTTCAACACGTACCCTTCCATTACACATGAGATCTTCTAACATACGAATAAGGACCATACCACTTAAGAATCACTCCGCAGGAGATAACCCACCTGCTTCGCCTCGATTTAGTATTTCAGCACACCTTCCACCGACATACACATAACACAGCCAATTTAGTCTTCCTGAGTCTGAACTCATACCGCCACATGTATTGCACTTTACTTTCCAACTAGGAGATACAGAAATATCCTTAACGCGCCCATGATTCGGGCCACACAACAAATCACAATAGGAATCGAACACTTATCAGTTCGTCTATTATCCAGCAGACTCCTTCGTCACTACCAAGATCACATAGATACATCTCGCAGTACTAACATACTCATCACATGGATATCCAACCGCCATTCCGGGTAATAAGGACAATACTGAACATATAAGTTCAAAACACTTGCTCACACAATCAGCACCTCGGTGCTCAAGCCATAGGCAAAGTCCCGGCCTCAAGTCCTCCAGACTGGCCCAACATACTCACGAAGATCACATCTCGCCCCTGGATCGGGGAATCACAAGCCATCAGGGCACATATAACACTGAGCGCTCAGGTGCGCATACAGACGTGAGGAAGGAATTTCAAGAGTTATGTCTCAAGCTGAATCAAGTACGCACGATAAGAATTCCAAGAAAGTGAAGTTTTCCTAAAGGTTCTGCAGCCTCCCGAGGATAAATACAGACGTCTCCGTACCGATCCGCGAGACTCTACTAAACCTGCTCATGACTCGTGAGACCTAGTAACCTAGGCTCTGATACCAACTTGTCACGACCCCATTTCCATACCCGGTCGTGATGGCGCCTCTCGTGAAGACAAGGCCAGCCAACTAACCCAATTCGTTTCTTTAACAATTTTAAAACATAAATAAATAGATAAATACAACTTAACGACATAATAAATGGTATTTACAACCCAACTCAATCCGACCGGGGTGTCACAAGTCACGAGCAACTAAAGAAGTATGAACACAACTACAGGGCCAATAATATACCAAAATACGATCTGGAATCAAAGGACGAAGTCCGGTGCCGCGAACGCTGGCGGTCACCTTGCTCAGCTACAATAGAAATACCTTCAATCCGCTAATAACCCGCTGCCGGGTGAACGATATCTGCAACTGTACGCGAGGTGCAGGGAGTAAAGTGAGTACTTCCAACTTAGTGAGTAATAGAAGTAAATAATAACTGAGCAGCAAGAAATCACGCAAACCAACCAACGGGCTATACAGAAGGCGGCTACAATTTCCGACAAAAACAGTGAAATCAGAGAACTCTTTAGAAATGTTTCGGC
>NW_017685125.1:0-7029 GCF_001879085.1 Nicotiana attenuata | reverse complement strand
GCTGTCGGGGTGGAAAAGATGAAAGGATCCGCATGAAGCTGTTCATGAGGAGTCTGAAAGGAGATGCGATATCTTGGTACATCAATCAAGATCCCAAGAAGTGGTCGAGCTGGGTAGGTATAGCGTCTGATTTTATGGACAAGTTCAGGTTTAATACAAAGAATGCGCCAGACGTGTTCTATATCCAGAATCTAAAGAAGAAGCCCATGGAGACCTTTCGCGAGTATGCTACTCGCTGGACGTCTGAAGCTGCTAAGGTTAGACCCGCCTTAGAAGAAGAACAAATGAACAAGTTCTTTGTCCGGGCTCAAGAGCAGTAATACTATGAACGATTGATGGTGATTGAGAATCATAAGTTTTTTGACATTATCAAGCTGGGGGAACAAATTGAAGATGGTATTAAGAGCGGTATGGTTACAAACTTCGAGGCCTTGCAAGCTACAAATAAGGCCTTACAGTCTGGTGGTGTGTCTAAGAAGAGGGACATAGGGGCCGTGATGGTTGCACAAAGGACCAAGTCTCCTCTCAAATACCAAACCTACCCAACACCTCCACTCACATATCAGCCAGCCTCAAATTACTAAGCACCCTCCTACCAAGCTCCACCACCAACTTATCAGTCACCTCCACCTCCCACATATCAGCCTACCTCGCCCAAATACTCCCTGCCCGCTCATGTCTACCAAACTTACAATGCTCAATCATCTTATTACCAATCACCCCCCGCATGCCAAAACTTCCCTAGGCCCCGACCTAATCTTGATCGGAGGCCTCCGAAACAATACACAGCCATCGCCGAACCCATTGATCAGCTATATGATAGACTCAAAGATGCCGGTTACATCACCCCCATCCCTGCTACAACCCCTGAGAATCCTTCTCAGTGGGTTAACCCAAACAAGTCTTGTGCATACCACTCCGGCATGAAGGGATACACCATCGATGAATGCCGCTCTTTAAAAGACAAGATACAGTCCCTGATTGATAACAAAGTCATTGTAGCAAAGGAATCCGCTCCGAACGTCTGCAACAACCCTCTACCAGACCATAAAGGCGGGGGTATTCACATGATTGAAGTAGAGGATGATTGGGATCCCGAGGGATCCATCGGGTTGATCGCAGAAGGCGATGATCCAAAGAAACCAGCAGTTACTCTCAACCCCATCATAGTCCAAATCCAACCATCTGAGGTCACTGAGGTAGATGTGTCTATCTCTCTTGAGTTTGAAGCAGTGCCATCGGTAAAGGCACCAGCACCATTTGAGGTTGCAGTTTTTCCACCCAAAGAACATGTCCCGTTCGAAGTAAAAGTGGCCACACCGATCGCAGTGGCGATGTCCACCGTGCCATCATTCCATACAAAAGCTATACCCTAGGATTACACAGCCGAGGCTAGGAGGAAAGGCAAGGTCAGGTTCGAAGAGACTGTTGCAGCACAGGGTATGACAAGAACTGGGAGAGTCTATACCCCTGAATACCTAGCTGAGTCCAGCAAGTAGGCCTCCAACCGGCCACCCATCATTGAGACGGGTCCAAACGACCTTTGGAGGAAAATACAGGCCAAAGAGTATTCGTTCATCGACCAGCTAAACAAAACACCAGCACAGATATCCATTCTCTCGCTGTTGCAGAATTCCAAGACACACAAAAATGCCCTGTTGAAGGTGTTGAGTGAAGCCTACGTACCAAGCAACATCACTGGCGGGGAAATGGCTAATATGGTGGGACAAGTATTAGAAAGCCATTAAATCACCTTTTATGAGGACGAGCTGCCACCTGAAGGGTTGGGTCACAACAAAGCCCTGCACATCACCGTGCAATGCGAAGACTATTTCATCACCAGGATCCTGGTCGACGGAGGTTCTAGCCTTAACATCTGTCCTTTGGTAACACTCAAGAAGTTAGGCAAAGGGCTGCATGAGATAAAAGAAGGAGCAATCAATCTGAAAGCTTTTGATGGGTCTCAGAGGTCCACCATTGATGAAATTAGTCTGTGTCTGCAGATGGGACCAACCTGGTTCGAGGTTGATTTTCAAGCGATAGATGTGCCAGCATCCTACAACTTGCTGCTAGGGCGACCCTGGATTCATGCTCCTGGGGCTATAGCTTCAACACTGCATCAGGCAGTAAAATTCGAATGGAATCACCAGGAAGTGATCATTCACGGTGACGGTAGCAGCCCTATATACAGTCGTCAGACCATTCCAGCGATCGGAGGGAGAAGAAAGCTAGGCGGAGAGACCTACCACCACATCGAGCGGGTCAATGCTGTCGACAAAGACAAATGGTGGGATAACAAGATCGAAAGTATATTGAATTGGAGTGGGTACGAGCCTGGCAAGGGACTCGGCAAGAACCTCTAAGGAATCGCCAAACCCATAAAACTCAAGAAACATGGCACTACCTTCGGTCTGGGATACGAGTACACCTGGGTAGAGTTCAACAACTGGTCGCCACCATGGCGCGGTCCTTACCACCCACTAGAGCAGCCAATACCGCATTTGGAGAAGACTTTCCAACAGGCTGACGTTATTTATGCGTCAGATGAAGAAGAGGCGCTTGCAGCGGTGAAGAACTTGTTTTTATAGGACGATGATATGGATTGCTGTGTTATTCTTGAGGAGGAGGCGGAGGAAGGCCCTTCTATACAGGCTGTGGGCAGAGGGGCACGCCTCAATAACTGGACCATCAGGACAACCAGAGCCCGACGAGCCTCGGGGTAGCAAGGCTAAAACAAGCACTATTCACTGTTTTATTCATTAAATGATTTTTTTTTCGCATTTTTCAATTTCTGCAATAAGAAGTTCAATGTTCAAAACAATTATTCAACTTATCAAAGAATGTTTGATTTTTTCCAATGAATTAATATTTATTTTATCGTTTTCCTCCTTACTTTACCAATACAGCATTACTATTACTTATCTTGATGAGCCAATGACTGTGACATGTAATGGGACAACGCAACAAACGGTCATTGATTCAGAAGAAGATGACATACCTGATGAGATTGTAAAAGAAGTTATGAACTTTGAGAACAGACCTAAGTCCAACCTGGACGAGACCGAGATAGTTAACCTGGGAGACGCAGAAAACGTCAAGGAAACACGAATAAGCATTCACCTATCGCCATCAAAGAAGAAAGCATACACAGAATTTCTAAAGGAATATGAGGACATATTCGCCTGGTCGTATGATGACATGACTGGCCTAAGTGCGTCTATTGTAGCTCCCAAACTGCCAACCGACACAACGTGTCCACCGGTAAAGCAGAAGCTCAGAAAGCTCAAGACCGATATGAGTCTGAAAATCAAGGAAGAAGTTACCAAGCAGATCAAAGCCAAGGTTCTCAGGGTGGTTGAGTACCTGACATGGTTAGCTAATATCGTGCCAGTACCAAAGAAGGATGGAAAGGTCAGAGTCTGTGTCGACTATCGGGATATCAATCGGGCCAGTCCGAAAGACGACTTCCCTTTGCCGAATATACACATCCTGATTGACAATTGCGCCAAGCATGAGCTGCAGTCATTTGTAGATTGTTTCGCTGGTTATCATCAGATCTGGATGGATGAAGAAGATACTGAGAAAACGACTTTCATTACGCCGTTGGGAATGTAATTTTACAAGATGATGCCATTCGGCCTGAAGAATGCAGGGGCCACCTACATGAGGGCCATGACCACCATTTTCCATGATATGATACACAAAGATAGAGGTATATGTGGATGACGTTATCATCAAATCCAAGATGGCCACTGACCACATAGAAGATCTAAGGAAGTTTTTCAACAGATTACGAAGGTACAACCTAAAACTAAACCCCGCAAAGTGTGCATTTGGGGTTCTTGCTGGGAAGTTGCTTGGGTTTATTGTGAGCCGCCGAGGAATAGAACTGGATCCACCGCCGAAGAATAAGAAAGATGTGATGAGTTTCTTGGGAAGGCTGAAATACATCAACCGATTCATAGCACAGTCTACAGTTATCTGTGAGCCAATCTTTAAAATGCTAAAGAAGGACGCCGCTCCCAAATGGACCGATGACTGTCAAAAGGCCTTCGACAGAATCAAGGAGTACCTATCAACACCACCAGTCTTAGTTCCGCACGAGCCAGGAAGACCTTTATTACTCTACCTTGCGGTATTGGACGGAGCTTTCGATTGCGTTCTAGGGCAACATGATGAAACCGGGAGAAAGGAACAAGCCATTTATTATCTCAACAAGAATTTCACCCCATACGAGGCCCGATATTCTCTTTTGGAGCGCACCTGCTGTGCTTTGACTTGGGTAGCTCAGAAGCTAAGACATTACTTCTGTGCCTATACTACATATCTCATATAAAGGATGGATCCTTTAAAGTACATCTTTTAGAAGCCCATGCCCACTGGCAAGCTAGCCAAGTGGCAAATCTTGTTGAGTGAGTTCGACATTGTCTACGTAGCTCAGAAAGCGGTCAAGGGACAAGCACTGGCAGTCCACCTTGCCGAGAATCCCGTGGATGAAGAATACGAACCCCTGAAAAAGTATTTTCTCGATGAAGAGGTATCATTCATAGGAGAAGATATTGCAGAATCCTATGACGGATGGAGAATGTTCTTCGATGGAGCAGCAAACTTCAAAGGAGTTGGTATAGGAGCAGTCTTGGTATGAGAAACCGGTCAGCATTATCCAGTGTCTGCCAAACTCAGGTTTCCCTGCACCAACAATATGGCCGAATATAAAGCTTGCATATTGGGACTCAAAATGGCCATTGACATGAACGTTCAAGAGTTGCTGGTAATCGGAGATTCAGACTTACTCATACATCAGGTACGAGAAGAATGGGCAACCAAGAACTCCAAGATACTCCCGTATTTGCATCACGTACAGGAGTTGAGAAAGAGGTTCGTAAAGACAGAATTCCAGCATGTCCCAAGAATCCAGAATGAGTTCGCCGATACATTGGCTACCCTATCATCTATGATACAGCATCCCGACAAGAATTTCATTGATCCCATTCCAGTAAAAATCCATAATTAGCCAGCTTACTGTACCCATGTTGAAGAGGAAGCAGACGGAAAACCTTGGTTTCATTATATCAAGGAATATTTGGCAAAAGGAGAGTACCCGGAGCCTGCCGATCATACTCAGAAGCGCACACTCCGGAGATTATCCAAAAACTTCTTTCACAGCGAAGGAATCCTGTATAGGAGGACTCCTAATTTGGGATTATTAAGGTGTGTCGACGCAAAAGAAGCATCCAAGCTGCTAGAGGAAATTCATGCTGGGACCTGTGGTCCGCATATGAACGGTTTTGTTTTAGCAAAGAAGATACTCCGAGCTGGTTACTTTTGGATGACTATGGAGATAGATTGCATCCAGTATGTCCGGAAATGCCATCGCTATCATATCCATGCGGACATGATAAGAGTGCCTCCAAGCGAGCTCCACACAACAAGCTCACCATGGCCATTTGCCCCTGGGGAATGGACGTTATTGGACCAATCGAGCCTGCCGCTTCCAACGGACACAGGTTTATCCTGGTGGCAATTGACTATTTCACCAAATGGGTCGAAGCAATATCTTACGAGGTAGTAACTAAGAAAGTCGTGGCAGACTTTGTCCGCGACCGTATTGTTTGTCGATTCGGTATTCCAGAGTCAATCATTACTGATAATGGCTCCAACCTCAACAGTGACCTGATGAAGGCTATGTGTCAAACTTTCAATATCAGACACAAGAATTCCACAGCCTACCGGCCTCAAATGAATGGAGCTGTGGAAGCCGCCAACAAGAATATCAAGAGAAAATTGAGGAAAATGATAGAAAAGCATAAACAGTGGCACGAGAAGTTAGCATTTGCTCTATTGGGGTATCGCACCACAGTTCGCACATCAACCGGGGAAACCCCCTATATGCTGGTTTATGGTACAGAGGCTGTCATTCCCGCTGAATTAGAAATTCCTTCCCTAAGGATCATACAGGAAGTTGAGCTCGACGACGCAGAATGGGTAAAAAGTCGTTATGAGCAACTAGCTCTTATAGACGGAAAGAGGATGAACGCAGTTTGCCATGGTCAACTCTATCAGAACAGAATTTCCAGAGCCTTCAACAAGAGAGTCAAGCCAAGACAGTTCACACCGGGACAGCTGGTGTTAAAAAAAATTTTCCGCATCAAGATGAAGCCAAAGGGAAGTTCTCCCCCAACCGGCAGGGCCCATACATTGTTCACCGGGTTTTGACAGGAGGAGCCCTCATACTCGCAGAAATGGACGGAGAAGTTTGGCCAAAGCCGATTAATTCAGATGCAGTCAAGCGCTACTATGTGTAATCTTTATGTTTTCCCTACATGATGTAAATTGAACTACGTCTGACCTGATTCCCTTTTAAGAGGAGATACGTAGGCAGCCCTATGGGTTCGGTCACAATTCAATAAAATTTCCATTTCCCCCGAAATTGGAAACTGGGGCAGAATTTTTAGGAGGACCCTCAAAATTCCGAAGTAATTTCAGCCGATCGCCGCACAAGCAACAGTCAGAAATGTCAACCCATCAAACTAGGGCAGAATTTTGAGGAGGACCCTCAAAATTCCGTAGCAGGAGGGGTTGCATTGTCGTGGATTGCATCACAGTCGGCGGTTCATCTAAAATTTATTATTTTTAATTATACATTTATGTCATACTTTTACAAAAATCATGCGTGTTTATTACTGAAACTGCTTCGTTTAGCAATGCTACCCCAATAATACAGGCGATATCACCAGATCAAAGCCAAACGAGTCAAGCAAAGCCAGCAGGGATACGAACTAACCTTACCCTTTACAAAACTCACGATTTTCTTTGGATGCAGGCACTAGGGTTACGAAATCATTGAACATACTATACACTCATAGAACAAACATTGTTCAAGAACCCGATTCTCCGAACCATTGCACTTACCAACATTTGCTATCAGCACGCACCCATAATGTTCCGTATGTCACAACGCTCCGAGTGATCGCCACACCGCAATCTGCTATCAGCTAAGAAACTCTACTGTCATCTGCTATTTTATTT
>NW_017685124.1:0-7029 GCF_001879085.1 Nicotiana attenuata | reverse complement strand
AGGGGGGGATAGATGATAATGAAAAAGACCAACTTAAATTATCAAGATGCCCAAGATCCATACGAAGATGATTTCGTGTGAATTGAGTTTTTGATTTCAATAGGCTCATACATAACTTAGACAGCGTAAAGGGAAGCAAAAAGATCTCAGTTAGAAGAAAATAAGAGCAACAAAGGACAAAAGAGCAGACATAGATTCGTCAGCGAGGACAATTGAGAAAGAAAAGTGACATAAAGAAAAGAAGACGTGACAAGAAAGTTGTAGTACTACAACGACAAGCTGAAATTTTGAGTGGAAGAAAATTGTCCACAAACACTAAAGAAATCCTGCCTAAGCCATGTGAAGATGGGGCCCAATGAAGTACCCTACAAGGCTAACAAGAAAATTTCTGGAAGGGTTTGGGAGTCCATTTTGAAATCCGTCTCAAAAATTTAGGCATAAAAAAGGGAAAGAAGAAAAGAAGAAAGAGAAGACACAACTACAAGAGAAAGAACACTCTCAAGAAAGCCAAGCCACCAAAATACTCTCCTTCATTCACCCACCATCCTCCAACATCTTGTAATATATACCTTGTAAAATATTTCCTTATGTTTGCCTTTTAGTAGTTTCTACCTCGATTTGTTAAAATAAATAAATCATTATGCTTGTTGTGTGCCAGATCTTAATTCCCAAGTCCAGTAAACTTTTTGGGTTTCCCGAAAGGAAAATCTCTCTCCTGTAAACATGTAAGTTACTTATTTTATCTAAATTATGTTTCTGGATATTACCCCTATTTTACAGTTTTATGTTATTATGTATAGTTTATGTTTATTATTCCTCAATTATTAGTAGGTGTATATATATATATATATATCTTAGTATATGGTTATCTTTCCAATTTCTTAATAATTTTGATGGATTAACCTATAAATTCCTAGGAGAAACCGGTTAAGTCAAATCCAACATTAACGAAAAATGGGTATATATGTTTAACCGTGGCCAGGGTGGGGTTAATGAAAAAGAGTCAAGAAAAGATTAATTCTTAAAAAAATTGGAAAGAAGAGATGAACAGAGTGGAATAAAAAATAAAAAAAAATAATAAAAAAAAAGAGTTAAGAAAAGATTAATTCTTAAAAAAATTGGAAAGAAGAGATGAACAGAGTGGAATAAATTAAAAAAAAAAGAGTATAGAAGGGGTAATTTCAGAGCATAATTTTGATAATACTGTAACGATATAGGTCTACAGAATAAGAGAGAGAGAGTACCGAGTAGGATTTTACAACATAAGAGTTTAACGTTTTTACAGCACCAATTTTACCGTACCAGTAAAATTATTTTACCGAACCAGTAAATATTTCAAGATTAGAAACTTAAACAATATAACTGTTAATGCCTATTAATCGTAATAACTATACCCATCCAGAAGGATTTGCTAGAAGTCTTACCTCAAGTCTAGAAGAATTTAAATTAGACGTAGATACCGGATTCTACTCTATAATAGACTTAGCTATACATTTTATATATTTACAACAAAATAATAGTATTTGTTCAGATATATATAGAAAACAACTATATCTTATATTTCGAATACTATCATATCATCAGTCATACTATTTAAGATCATATTATATAAGAAGAAGATTATAATTTGAAGGATCAGACCTTATCAATTTTTACTTTGTTAGTTTATTCTAGACTATTATTATAGCTATTTATTTATTTTGATTTATTTTTGGTATACAATTTTTACTTTGTTAGTTTATTCTAGACTATTATTATAGCTATTTATTTATTTTGATTTATTTTTTCTATATAAGAATAATAATAAAGTTATAAGTAAGGATTAATATCAATAATATCCATATGTTGTCTCACCACCATTAAGCTACAAAGAAGCATTTTCTTTCACAAAAAAAACTGAACTACTATTTTCTATAATCTAAACCTCAAAGTAATTTATTTAACAAAGTAAATAATTTTGTCTTAAACGATGTCGGGAAGACTTGCTTCAGAATGAAGACATAAATAAAATGGTAAGGTCGTGGGGACACATCTTGTTCCAATTCTTTCAAATAAATAAAAGTTTCTTATTTAATTAAATTCGTGTAGGCTTCAATCTTTAGGTGTAATGACCCGAACAGTCGTTTTAAGCATTTGCACTTCGCTCGGTAGTTTGGGGGCACGAGTAGCTCCGTATGATGTATTAGGACTTGTGTGAAAAACTTGAGTTCATTCCGAGTTGATTTGATATGTTTCGGCGCGAGTTTTTGGAAGTCGAACGTTCGTTAAGTTTGATTTGAGGTGTCTTTCATCGTTTCGATATTGTTATGCGTGATTTGAGGCCTCGAGTAAGTTCGTGTTATGTTATAGGACTTGTTGGCATGTTCGTACGGGGTCCCGAGAGCTCGGGTGAGTTTTGGAAAGAATTGGGTTGCCAGATTTTTCAGATTAATTACGAAATTGCCACTATCTTCGTATTTAAAAATCTGCACTATTTTCAAATATTGAAACCAACATATCTCCTTCATTATAAGGTCAAATGGAGTGATTCAAAAGCCTATCTTGACTAAAATTTCACAAGAAATACATTGGATCCATCAAAAGCAAGTTTTGGAATCGTTTGGCATGCAAAATGAGGAACAGCAGCTGGGCAAAAGTACTTAATATCGAACGTTTGTTCATTTAGTCATATTTTGAGTTGGGGAGCTCGAATTTGGACAATTTTTGGAGGCGATTTTTACCATATGGATTGGAGTAAGTGTTCTACACTCGATTTTGATTATATTTCATGAATCCAACTTCGTTTTTGGTATTTGATTGATGATTTTAAAGTAAAATTTGGGGGTTTTGTCTAAATTTTTATAAAGTGAATTTTTGAGTTTTGAACATTGATTTGGAGTCGGATTTGAGTGAAACTAGTATGGCTGGACTCGTAATTGAATGGGCTATCGGATTTTGTGAGTTTTGTCGGGTTCCGAGATGCGGGCTCGGGTTGGGCTTTTTGCCGATTTGGGCTTTTGATTAAAGATGCGAATTTTTTCAATTGGGATTGGTTCCTTTAGCATTGTTTGATGTATTTGAGTTGTTTTGGTTAGTTTCAAGCCATTCGGAGGTCAGAACGCCCGGGATGGCATTTCTGGAGCATCAATTGGAATTGGCTTGTTCAAGGTAAGTAACTCTTCTAAACTTAGTGCTGAGGGTATGAAACCCCGAATTACGTTCTATGTGATTGATGTTGAGGTGACGCACATGCTAGGTGACAGGCGTGTGGGTATGCACCCTGTGAATTGTGACTCCGTTGTTTCCATGGCACTGTATAGAGGCCCTATTTCGTTGATATCTGTGTTTTCACCATGTGATAAAGTAACTGAGCTGTCAATCATGCTAGATATCATGTTTAGGCTTTATGCTGATATTGCTAGGACCCATAGTGGTCGTTGCTTGCTGTCATCTCACTGATTTCATTGATATTTCATACTTAGTCATATTGATGCATTCATATCATATCTCAGTCTTAGTTGTTATTTACTGATACATCATATCATTGTTCCAGGACTGTTCTCATGAGATTGTGAGCCCGTGGTGAGACTGGAGAGAGTGATGACTGAGTGAGGCCGAGAGCCTGATTATGAGTGACAGTTTTGGGATCGAACTGCACGCCGCAGCGGTTATACTGACGATTATGATAGCACTTGGGCTGCAGGAGCCCCTCCAGAGTCTGTAACACATCCCCAGTGAGCGTTGATGATATTATTGAGGGATGGATTTCCCTGGACATGGATTTGTTCGAAGTACTTGATACCTGGAGATGGATTTCTCCACAGGGTTGGATTGCCATTTTTCCTCGGTACTGGGTGACTTAAAGGCAGTGTTGTATATGTTCCGGGATGGATTTCCCTGGGCCGTATAGGCCATATATATTACCGATGGTTGAGCATGATGAGTGAAAAGTGTAAGACAGTGAGATTGAGTACTCTGAGAGTGTGAGTACATGATTCATCTCTAAGATACATGGCATTGGCATGCACACATGACATACAGGCATAGAGATGCATTTTTCCTCATGCTGTACGGTATCACGTCATTCATGACTTTTTGCACACATTGATATGTGGCCATAGAGAGGTATTTCACACTTGCTATATGGAAAGAAAAATGGAACATTTTATTTACTATGAAAAGGATTTTAGATAAATTACAATTTTCGAACTATCTCATATTTTACGACGATTTCGGTAAAGGATTGAGTTTTCACTGATATTCTTGAAAAGTGAAACTATTTTTGTGAAACTTTGAAAAAGCTGAGCATTTATATCTCTGAGTTACTTTCTTATTTATATGCTCTACGTTGTTATGAACTGCTATTGGTTATTGGTGTTGGACCCGACCTGTGTTCCAGCTCGTCACTGCTTTCAACCTAAGGTTAGGTTTGCTCTTACTCAGTACATGGAGTCGGTTGTACTGATACTACACTTTTCCACATTGCGTGCAGATCAGTGTTTTTAAGAGCGAGAAGCGCAAAAAAGCGACAAGGGCTCGCCTCGCTTCAAAAGCAAAGCACAAAGCGAAGCGCACACTTTATTAAAGTGAGGCGCAATTCTTAAAAAACATAATGTAAACCTTGCAAGACACAATATAAAATTATAAATAATCAAAAACATCAATTTAAAAACTTAAAAGTAGGTACTAGGTACCACCAAATCATCCACAAACCATAGGACAAGCAAAATCAAAGCTACTAAATTACTTGAATCAACATCTTATTCTTCTACTCTTCTTCTTCTTCTTCAAGATTGTCAAGAATTCCTCTATTATCTTCATATTGCTCGTCATCTTCTTCTTCCCCCTCCTCTTCATGATCACTTTCATCTTCATCAATTAGGGATAGAGATTGACTTGTAGTAGCCACACTTTTTCCCTTCCTAATCGAGCTTGAACTTGAAGTATTCCTCCTTAAACCATAAGGATTCTCCCCAACTCCATTACCAACCGCAACATCACCCCAAGTGAAATCATAGTCACCTTCAAATACTTCTTCATCTTCACAATTTTCGGGGACTCCGGTTAGCCACTCATTAGCCTCATCAATATTTTCCAAAAGAATTGGATCAATTATATTGTAGTGGTTGTAGCGACGCTTCAATGCTCTATTGTATTTTATGAACACTAGATTATGGAGGCGCTTCAAGGTTAGTCGATTCCTCTTCTTTGTATGAATCTGCAAACAAGATGTGTCAACTAATTAGTAGGAGTTGGGACAATTGCGATATAATTTACTTTATCTCAAAACACGAAATAATTCTTTTTATTTCTCAAGTGTTCAAAAACACTCCAGTTCCTTTCACATCCGGATGAGCTACAAGTTAAACTTAGAACTTTGATGGCGAAAGTCTGTAAATCCGAAGTCTCTACACCATATTGGTCCCACTACTCAACTATAGAAGTCAAAAAAATGTTCAAGAGTTAATAAGTATAAAAAATACATTAAAGTTAGAGCTATAAAATATAGAAACACTTGGTCACCTGGCGACTTCGTCTTTCTTTGTTTAATAGCAAGTCGGAGCTTAAAAAGTCCTTCAGCTGCCTTGTAAATAGCAAGCTGATCTACTATGTTTTCTTGCAAGTCTTCATCAGGGGTCAACTTGATAACAACCTGATGGAATCCTGTCCATACTTCTTTAGCCAATGAATTGTTCTCATGCTGATCATAAAAGAGTGACGGGTTCAGAATAAGTCCAGTTGCATGCAAAGGTCTATGAAGTTGCTCATTCCATCTTGCATCAATGATCTGAAAGACCTTTGCATATTTCTGCTCATCAGTGATGCTTGAATAGCCTCCTTGGCCCTATCCATAGCTTCATAGAGGTAGCCCATTGGTGGTTTTGCTCCCCATCCACCAAACGGAGTACTTTAACCAAAGGGCCACAAATTTTAAGAGTATGAAGGACATTATTCCAAAAAGAATAAGAAAGAATAATGCGTGCAACATCTTTCCCCGCACTTTCCTTTGCAAATTTACTCTTGCTCCATTCCTCTAAAGTGAACAACTTTCTCAAATTGGCTTTTTGTAAGTGGATACTATGCAAAGTCAAGAAAGCAGTGGCGAACCTTGTCTTGCCCGGTTTCACCAAATTTTTTTGCATGGTGAATCTTCTCATCATATTCAATAACAAGGGCCACTGAGAAACCTAAGAATGTACCTTAACGCCCTGGCCAAAACTGTAGAGAAGGGTTTTTCCTTGAAAATGTCCCCGAACATTAAGTTGATACAATGAGCCCCACATGGTGTCCAATAGACATTCTTGTACGCTCCTTCAATCATGCCACCAACTTTCACATTTTCACTCGCATTATCAGTGACCACTTGAACAACTTTGCTTGGGCCAATCTTTTCAATGGTGTTCTGATACATGGTGAACATTTTGATGTGGTCAGTGGATGAGTCACTAGCATCAATGGATTCAAGAAACAAACTTCCCCTGGGGGAATTCACCAACACATTAATAATAATTTTTCCAGTTCTTGCCGTCCACTTATCCATCAAAATGGAGCAGCCATACTTGTTCCACACGACTTTATGCTCCTCAATAATTTTGTTAGTCTCTTTCACTTCCTTATTTAGATAAGGACCTCTGATTTCATGATAAGTGGGAGGCTTTATTCCAGGTCCGTATTGACCAACGACCTTAATAAAGTCTCCAAAAGTGTCATAGTTGACACAATTGAAGGGGAGCCCAGCTCATAAACCCATCTTGCAAAAGCTCTAACTCCACGATCCATCAAAATGTCTTTAGCAATTTTTTGTACATCTTTTCCACCGCTCTTTGCTTCCGGCTTCTTTGGGAAATAGCAATCTATAGGAACTTTAGTCGATGATCCATGGCTTGAAGAGATTGCATCTCTTCCCCGTTTTGTTGAAAGTGACAATTCTTCAATATGATCATCATCAGGATTGGTCACCATTGGTTGATGACTCATTTGATTTTTTTGCTCCTTCTTCTTCTCAACAAAATTCTTTATTTCTTCCCTCACCTCCGATGGGCATTTCGG
>NW_017685123.1:0-7029 GCF_001879085.1 Nicotiana attenuata | reverse complement strand
ATTTTACGATTTCTTGAGTTCATTGTAGAACATCAAGTTGTTTTGATGTCCAATTTACAAAGTTACCGTAATTTTATTTCGTAGGTTTTGATCATGTGAGTGAGGTTCTTATGTATGATTTTTAACCTTGTGTTGATTGTTTGGTGTGGAGCCTCGAGGGCTCGGGAGAGTTTCAGACATGTTTCGGATCATTTTGTCTTGCTTCACAGCAGCTAGTGTGCTGGTGTTGCAGTTATCATAAATGCGAGCAACAGTTCGCATTTGCGGTAACAACTTTTGGAAATAAATTATTGAATTTGCGAAGGGGTTGTGGCTGGCAGGCTTCGGATTTGCGATGCGAAGCCAGCCTCACAAATGCGAATGAGACCTAAGCTGGGATATTTCACATATGCAATCAAATGGGTCGCTTCTGCGAAGGGGCTGATTTCACAAATACGAAGTCAGTGGCGCATTTGCGACATCCCTTGGGATCTGCAGGCGTCACTATTGCGATGGATATTTTGCATTTGCGAGGTTTGCAAATGCGAACCCCAAATCGCATTTGTGGGACCTGCAATTGATCAAAATAGTGGGATTTCGAAACTTAGCTTAATTATTATATTTTAGAATCCTAGACACGGTAGGAGGCAATTTTGAGGAGTTATTTTTACATACAACTATTGAGTAAGTGATTTTATTCCATTTCAATTATATTACATGATCAATTAAGAGATTTAACCTCTAATTTATGGAATTTGAATAGTAATTTTGGAGGAATTTGTCTATGTTTTCAAAAATGAAATTGAGATTTGAGAATCAAATTAGACTCAGATTTGGAAAAAACACATATATGGACTCATGGGGTTATGAGTAGTCGAGATCTACCCTTGGACTTGGGTTTTGACAAGGCAAGCTTGGGTTGACTTTTCTTAACTTTTGGAAAATTGCGTAATGATATTAAGTTTAATAATCGGAATTAGTTTCTCTTGCATTGTTTGATGATATTGAGTCATTTTTTGTTAGATTTTAGTCATGCGAAGGCAAACTTTAAAGGAAAATCCATTTTTTAGTGTTGATTTGGACTAGTTAAAGTAAGTATCTTGCCTAACATTGTTGTTGGGAGGGGGGGGGGGGGAAGTACCCCGTAGGATTTGGTTTAGTTGCACTGTTTGAATTATGTGAAAGACGTGTACATGAGGTGACAAGTGTGTACACAGGCTTATAGGTGAAAATTACCCGTTTAGACTCTTAGTTTATTCTTATTTGCATTTAGTTGAAGTTGTTATTACATGTTATGTCTTTTATTTTTTACTTATATTTATTCGCATTTTATTGTGTTGTTATTACATGTTATATCTTCCATTGTTGAGTTTATTTTTATGTGCATTTAATTGGATTTGTTATTACGTGGAATATCTTTCTTGGTTGATTTATTCTTCCGTTTCATTGGGTTGTTGCGGAGACTCTTGTATACATTATTGATGAGCCATGGGCTATGAGTTGTTGTGATATTGGTAATGTTGTTTTAGCAAATGTTATAGGATATAGGCAAGTGTGTTGCAAGTTGATTATTATGTTGTTATGTGATGCGCATGCGGTGGTATAAGGGTGGTGTTATTGGTGCACATGCGGCAATATGGGGGGTTGATGCACATGTTACTAGTAAGGGAAATTACTAAAGCGCGTGAAGCTATTTTGGGAATTCGTTTTCAAATTTGTGCGAGTCATAATCAAGTTTCGTAGATTCTTGCAGATTGATAGAGTGTCGCCTGTACTTATCTTCGAGAGGCTACGAAACTATTAGGAAATTTCACTTCTTTCATTCCTTATCATGCAGATTTATTGATTTCAGAATCTGAGCCTTTGTCTTTCTATTCTCTCACAGATGGTGAGGACACGTACCACCGGCTCAACTGAGCAGACACCTGGGCCCCCTGCTAGAGCTGCGAGAGGACGGGGACGAGGTAGCGGCCGAGGAGGGGCACGTGCTATAGCCAGAGGAACCGCTAGAGCGGGACTGAAGAGCCACCAGTAGCTCCAGTTGGGGAGCAGGCACCTGAGATGCCTGCTACAACCCCTGCACTCCAGAAGACGTTGGCACATTTCCCGAGCAATGTTCAATACTTTAGATGAAGTGGGATTGATCCCAGTTACGCCAGCTACTTCACAAGTTGAGGGCTTAGACTCTCGATGCTCGTACCTCAGAGCTACGGGCCCATATTTATCAGGTCCCCAGAATTATGTGTTGATACCCAATTTTTCCCTGTACATTTGTATATGCAAAATACCTTTCAAAATAGCATATGTATGCATATATAAGTATGCCCAAGTATTTTATTATTTTTTTTCCCAATTTTTAAAGATTTTTTAAATCAATTTATTTCCCTGTTTTAGCAGTACAAAAACCAATAATTATTCCCAAAAATATCATCTTGGTGAATAACTTATTTTATTCTCATATTTATACCAAAATATAGCTAGGGTAATTTTTATGCATTTTTACAAATTTATTTGGTATTTTAAAAGTCAAATTGCATATAATTGGAATTTTAGCCTATTTTGAGAATTAATAGAATTTTATAATTACGAAATTGGTTCCAATATTTTTAAACTAATATTTATATATTATTAACTGATCCAGTACGTTTAATTTGCTTTCAAAATCATTTTTACTATTTTTATAAAATAAAAAGGGGGAAAACTGGCTATTTGAAATTTGGCCTCATTTCGTTTCAATTGCAGCCCCCTTACATTTCGATTATAGCCACACTGACCCCCCCCCCCCCCTAATTGACCCAATTTTGAATCCCAACCGGGCCAGCCCAATTTCATACCCTTAACCCATTTAACTACCCGACCCAAGCCTCTTTTAATCCAGGCCGTTGATCAGATTGATCAACGGCCACGATCTCCCCTTACCATTTAAATTCACCCAAAACCCCAACCCTTACTCATTTCACTCTATCAACCGTTCCTGAATTCCTTTCCTCTCTCAAACTCTCTCGAAGGTTCTCGAAACCCTAGCCTCTCTCACCATCTTCAACCTCAATCCCACCGGAATCCATGGCCGTGGATGGCCTATACTCACCTCCCTCCACTCTGAAATGCTTGGTGTTCGAAGTTTCGAGGTCTGACCTCGATGGTGTCCGCTCATATCTTCTCCGATTGAAGGTTCTATGGCTTCTCCGGCCTAGCTCCGGCGTATCCAAAGTATTTCGAGCCTGGTTCTGACTTAGCCGACTTAGATCGGACCTTTTCCAAGCCTTTCTCATTCTAGGGTTCCTCAAAAACCCTAGCTATTCGAGGTTTTCTCTGTTTGTTTTCTTAAATATGTTCTATGTCTGTGCTCCACTTGAGTTCTTAAACGTTTTCCCCAATTTTTTCTTTCGAAAATTACTTCTCTTCGATTTAGGGTTTCTGAAAAACTCAAATTGTTTTCTCCGACTATTCTTTTCGCTTTTCTTTGTGTATATTTGTCACGCATGTGTTTCTACTGCTTTCTTATGTTTTTCTACTATATATGTTCTTCTGTGCCTTGTCTTTCTACTGTGTTTCTACACCATGCTTACATGTTCGTCCTACTGTGTTTTTCCTATATGTCTTGTTGATATGGTTTTCTGGTATTTTGTGTTCTCCTACTGTATGTATCTCCTACTGAGTTCTTAAGTTCTTTCTTTGAACTTTTTACTGGACCTTGTTTGAGTTCTCTTTGAACATGTTTCGTCTACTGTTTTCTTAAGTGTTATACTACCTTTTCTCTCTTCTGAACTTGCTTAAGTCCCAGGTTTTTCTTAAACATGTTCTTTCTACCCTCACTATGCTCCAAATCAGTTTCTTCACTTTGTTGTTTCAAACTTGCTATTTTATCTGTGGTTTTCTCATAAGTCTCTAAAAGAGACCTCTGAGCCTGTTTCAATTATTTGTCTCCTCGTCTGTGTATCTGATTCGAGTTGGAAACCCTAGGATTTGGGATTTTGGCGAGTTTTGATCTTGTGTTTGGACTAGGGTTCTATTTTGGGAACCCCGGACTCTCTCAGACTCATTCTGAGTCTATAAACTAAGCTTGGACTTCTTTGTTTATGACTCTGAACTTTTCTATGCTAGACTCTTCTATTTATTGGTATGACAGTTCTTCGTGTTTGAGCATGCCTGTATGTTTTTTTATGTGTGATGAATTCTTTCTTTCGAAAAGGTTTTCCAACTTATGATTGATTCAGAATCCTTTTCTTTAGGTTTGATTGATTGTTACTAATTTTTCCTTAAGTAAAACCTTTCTCCACCTTTTCTGAATGGATTCATCCATACCAAATTCAAACCTTGGGATTTACTGGCTGTTTAATTGATTTCCTTTCCTTATTTGCACAAATCGTGTGCTGTCAAGACTTTTCCTTAAAAATACCTCTATGTATTTACCCCTCTTGTACTGCTTTGAAAAGGTGTTTGATTGGTCCCTTTCCTTAATTATTTTTACCCGTTTGAAATCAGAATCCCTTAATTAAAGGAAAACCTTGTGAAATTGATTTCCAAACTATTTTCTTACCTATTTCTGCTTGCCTTCTACACCATAAATACATGGCCTTCTTTAACATATAAAGACACACAAAGAGAACACGATCAAATAACTCCCAATTCAATACTTTCACACACCTTGAATTCGACACTTTTCAGACACTTTCAATTACACAGCTTTTCAATTTAATACTTTACACCACTCAAGTAGCATAGTTTTCTAATCATAGCATCCTGACTACTTACTTGCAATTTGGCTTTACAAGACTACTACTTTCTTTCTCTTGTTTCCCTGAAACTGGTATGTTCTAATTTAGTTTCCAGCATCATCCTAATGTGTTTATTTTACATCTTCTACAATCCTGTCTACTTTGCCGTCTATGCTCAGTGTTAAATATGTATGTTGTTCTCTTTGCATCTGTTTCTGCTGTGAATTCTTACACTCATATTCCCCTCTATGTGTTTGAGTTGAAGTTCAGAACATGGCAACATCCAAATTGCTTCTCATGTCTGGACTAGATCCTTCAAGGGATCCTAACTCCCAAACAATGTATCTAAACAGGCTGGTCGGTGTGTGCCAGCACCTCCAATTGCTGGGTATGACCACCAACCTGTCTTGGCTTTCCCCAGAATCCCTCTATTGCACTCACCACTCTCTCCTAGCTTCTAAGTTCTGCCCCCCTCCTATGAGCCTTGGTTTGGGACCTTGAGTTCTCTCTGAACTTGGACATTTGATTGCTGGCCCTTCCACACTGCACTATAATTCAATTCTGCAATGTATTTGGGTGTAAGCACTGCCCGGAGTCCACTTGAGACTCTTAGGGAACTCTGATACATCCCAAATAAGAGAAAGGCTTTGGGAATCTGATCTTTGGGGTTGGTTTACTTCATGCTTTAGATAGAAGACTGAGTCAGGCTCTCCTTGGTTGGGATTTTTCTAGTTTTTCTAATGTAATTTTACTTTTTTTTTCTTCTTATTCAATTCTGGGTTGTAATAATCTTGTGATAACTATTGGGGCTTTAGTGAAAAGGGGAGGGTACATCATGCATGCAAAAGGGGTAGATATCATGTTCATAGGAACTTAATACACTTCTGCAATCATGTCCTGCTTTCAGTTCTGCCTTTCATATAGAAATCCTGTTTATAGGTTTTGCATTTTCATATAGAAACCATGCCTATAAGTTTCTGCACTTCTGCATTTTATAAGAACCATGTCTATAGCTTTCTGCATTTCATATAAAAACCATGTCTGTAGGTTTCCGCATTTCTGCATATCACATAGATAACATGGCTATAGGACTTCCTGAATTCTGCATATGCATCTATCACTAGGCAAACGTATTTTTAGGTTTGAATAACAGACAACATTCTAGACACCATGCCTATAGGACTTCTGCACTTTTATTTCGACTGTAAATGTTTTAAAATCATTTAGCATCCAGAGAGCATGCCTATAGGAACTATCAACTAAGTCTGAATCGTCTATTTTGCCTATAAGTCTAAAATCAGTAAATAGCATTGCATAATATCCACAAAACTTATGCTTTGTTAACCAACAAGTCTTCTTCTTTAAAAATTAGTACACTCCGGCATTGTTAGATATCATGCCTATAGGTTTCACCTAGGCAAGCCATAAGGTGAATTAGTTAATGGAATCAGACTTCGTTAAATTCCAACCAGCAGGCACGTCTGATTCGGGTTTCTTATCTGAAATATGTAATAAATCAGTCTGTCTCACGTTTCCTTTATGTTTAATTAAGACCATAACCAGTATGTGCAAGACATGCTAAACAATATGTCTTTAAGTTGAGGAGGCATGTTTGAGCCTTTTAATTGTTATGTGTTTCCGTATATCTGCTCTACGTGTTTTGATTGTCGCCTTAGAATTTTATCCTTTTAAACCACAAAAGCCAAATCTCCCTTCCCTTTAGGACTAGTAGTCCCAAATGCCTCCGGGGCTGATAGGATTTGGGGACGGGTAATAGCATGCAATAAGTAAAATGAGACCATTCCGCATTTAATACCTTAACGGGGTGAGAAAGGGCAGATATGGATATGATGACCACGCGATAACACCACGTGTATAAATGGTTACCGGGTGTTCTGTGGGGTGATCCATATTATGTATAAACCTAGGACCCCTCTGTTATTTGTTTACATTATTTCAGAATTTCAATCGCTTTTCTCATAATTTAGCTTTTAATTACTTTTAATTTGTAACAACTATGTGAAAATTTTCCCTTTTTACCCGTTTATTCAAAATCTCTAAAACTGCTTCTTCCCTCGAATTTCAACTTCTCTAACTTCGTTAACTGTAATCATTCACAACAATTATGTGAAAACCCCCTCATATTTGTAAGTCTTATTTGTCTATTTGTTGTTTGCACTTAAAGTCACGATTATAGTATGGCCGGAAATCACACTAGTGGATCCCGAGGGGTGCCTAACACCTTCCCCTTAGGATAATTTCAAGCCCTTACCCAATCTCTGGTTTTCTAAATCAAAGTTCTTCTTAGTGTCCTAATGCACTTAATCATTAG
>NW_017685122.1:6305-7030 GCF_001879085.1 Nicotiana attenuata | reverse complement strand
CCGATAACGCAAAATGAGATCCTTATCCCAATACAAACAAACATCTTCCTGCTCCATGTACCGAGCATTTTTACCAACAACAGCTTAAGACATCCTCTGATTCTTACACATCTACGAGGCACCATATAACCTTTGTCAAAATTTTGCTTCGCTCGTGCCATCCTCGGCTCAATTTCCGCAACCAGAACTGATTCGCCAGCGTACCTCGAAACGGAACCAACATAGCACATAACCGTGCAATCAGCTAATCAACAGCAACCTCCCCAACTTGGCTCGAATCCATATATTAGGACACACTCAATAACCCATAATACTATTACTCTAATGATTTCACCATATCATAGTGAGATTAAAATCAAATCATCTACCAGTTCGTGAAAACACAGATCATCTAGTACTGTAATCCTCTGCAAACCTCGCATTCCTTCCCACCTCAGTTGAGTCCACTCTCTTAAGCGACCCGAATTCTCAAATTTCAACATGTACCCTTCAATTACACATGAGATCTTCTAACATACGCATAAGGATCATACCACTTAAGAACACTCCGCAGGGGATAACCCACCTGTTTCGCCTCAATTTAGTACTTCAGCATACCTTCCACCATCATATACGTTTCACAGTCAACTTAGTCTTCCTGAGTCTGAACTCATACCGCCACATGTATTGCACTTTACTTTCCAACTAGGAGACACGAAAATATTTCTTCTACGCGCCCATATTCC
>NW_017685122.1:0-3795 GCF_001879085.1 Nicotiana attenuata | reverse complement strand
GTTTTTGAATCATCTCCAAATTCATTGTAGATTCAGAGATACGAGCCTCCACAGTAAGACCTGCGCAACAGAATTGCCTCTTCTTCGCGAACGCGAGGCTCTCTTCGTAAACGCGAAGAACAAAACCCCAGAAGCCAAATCCTTCTTCGCAAACGCGAGGGGACCCTCGCGAACATGAAGAGCAATACTAGATACCAGCTTCAGCCATTGCAAAACAGCCCAAAATGATCCGAAACCACCCCGAAACACACCCGAGGCCCTCGGGACCTCAACCAAACACGCCAACATATCCCATATCATTATTCAAACTTGTTCCAACCTTCGGAATGCTCAAAAAATCATTAAAACACCAAAATTGCATTGGATTCAAGCCTAACAATTTCAAGAACTTCCAAATTCCATTTTTGATAAAAAACCCAACCAAACCACGTCCGAATGACATGAAATTTTGCAGACAAGTCCAAAATGACATAACGAAGCTACAGTAACTCTCGGAGTTCCATTCCGACCCTCGGATCAAAATCTCACCTATCAACCGGAATTCACCAAAATACTAACTTCGCCAATTCAAGCCCAATTCTACACCGGACCTCCAAAATCAATTTCGATCACACTCCTATGTCACAAGTCACCTCCCGAAGCTAACCGAATCACCGGAAATCACCTCCGATCCCTCTAACTCATAAGTCAACGTCCGGTTGACTTTTTCCAACTTAAGCCTTCCTTAAAGAGACTAAGTGTCTCATTTCTTATCAAAACCAACCCAAATCAACTCTAACACACCAAATACCGATAACGAAACATGAAGAAGCATAAAATGGGGGAAACAGAGCGGTAACTCATGAGACGACGGGTCGGGTCGTCACACTGACAAACCAACTCCAAAACCATTCCCATTCTCCTAATACCTATTCCCATGGTTATGGCTAATATAGATTCAGAAAGGGAGCCCTACAAATTTGTCCAAAAAATCAGTCAGCATCAGACAATGTCTCAGTAAACAGCAGACTGTTCTGCCCCCTTTTAAATTAACCACCGCTTCATGTCAATCGAAAAGCCTGAAATTAGCAACAACAACACCTTGAAGGCAACCAATCAGAAATCACAAAGAAACAGAAGCAATGGAAACAGGGGCAGAAATGCCAAAATTTCCAGTAACTTTGTTTACTTTTTTGCAGGTTTCTTGTTTCAGTTTACCCTCAACCAATTGATAAACTATCAAATTTTGACAGTTCTGATAGTCTATCAAATGGAAAGAGATTATCCGCACTATAGCACACCTCCTTTCCACACCATACATTACCAAAAAAACCTTGATACACATCAACTGCAGGAAAACATTTTCCTCAGAACTGCTCCCACCAAGGATCACATTTCCCACCAATTCAAGGCTTCTAGAACCCACAAGAACCTAGATGAGCCTCCCATCCTTTTGTTTCTCCACAAAACACATCCTTCTGAACCCCTCAATCACAACTGTTCCAAAAAACTGGACAATTCTGCCCAGTTACACTTTGATTCTGTTTTAGGTTCAGCAGATACCTCATACCTCTCCTTATTCACACAACTGGTATGGTTCCTGAGAGTGATATTAACATCCCTTATGTTCACTTTCTCAGAACCAAACCAGTTGATGCTCTCTTACTCCTCCCACAGTAAGTTCATCATAAATCTGCAGCAACACTCACCCTTCCTAGCTGCAGGTGATGCAGAATTCCACCAGTTCTGCAGTTTCCTTAACACCTACAGTCAGAGTCTTTCAATCCATGGTTCTCCTTTCTTCATGAGCATCTATACTATTGATTGCAGTTTATTCATAAACCTGCAATCAGAGTTTAGAACAAGGATCACAATTGCTCCCCTCTCCCCAGACTCAACTCCAGAACCCACAAGAACCTGGAGTTTGAGCCCCCCTTAACTAACATGTTTGCTGTTTTTTGCAGGTATTTGGAGTTCACTGGATCAACTGATGACTTTTCAGATAGTGGTATCAGCATTCTTAATGCTCATTCTGCTGAAAATCTATCAGTTGATCACAGTCTCTCCAATCTTTCTCACCTACTCACTCTCAACTGTTTCAATGACAACCCAACACTCACAACAATTTCATATTAGCAAGCTAGCTCAGATTCAGCAGTTTAGTCTCCAGCAGTTCTCAACCACAGTATTGCTGATTGAATGCAGGGATCCAGTTGTCAACATTTCAGGACAGTGCTCCCTCTTTTCTGTCAAGAATCTCAAGCAGAATCAAAACACAAGACCAACATCTTGGCCCCCTTTTGTTATCCATCTTCAATTTGGCTTTCTTTGGCACCAATGTCAAAGCAAAGTTGAAGATGGTTCCCTCAAACATCACATGGTTTTTGCATATTTTTCTAGGGACCTTTTACATGTTGTTTGGTGTAGAATTTTATGCATATGGAAGACTAACTTCCAAACCAACTCTATGGTAGAATTAGGTTTTCTTGTACTTTTTTGTATAGTTGACCTAGGTTCACTTCATTATGGTTTTGTATATCCAATTGGCTACCATTGTGGGATAGTCAATAGGATCATCATTATAGGTCTAACTCATCATAGCATACAGGTCTCACCTGAATATCACAGTTGGATAATCAGGTGTCCTTGTACCATATTTCTCGAGGTCAGGTTTATGCCCCCCTCCTTTGTTGTACTTTATGTTTTATATATGAAAATCAGCCCTAGGCACTATGCCTAGTGGATTTTTCAAAAAAAAAATCAAGTGACTACATGCCACACTTATACAATCTTCCTGTGGGGCACTCTCCCACGACCTTCCGTAACAGACGACAGATATGCGTATCCATACCACCAGCCGCACTAACGCCGAGAAGCGTTCAAGAATTCCATAACTAGGATGCAAGGCCTTTTTCACAAAACACCGATCTCAGGTGACGCTGAAGACGATACCTACTTACTTTAAACATCGAAATTCCTTTATTGCTCATCCGAGCTCGCGACATCCCTGTCAACACCGAACTGCAGCCTTGATCCTCACTTCAAATTCCATACCACACACTGCACCAACATGCCAATATACGATAGAACATGATTTTTATCATAACTCCGTAACCACTAATAGATTAACACTTCATCGCATAAAACCTTTTCACTTAACTCACTTCAGGAGAATCATAGCAACACACAGGTGAATTCTCATAACCGTAGAATGTGCAAATCTCTAAGTAGTGGTCTAAGCCACCATAGCCCCTTCTGGGATCCGCCTATACATGACATGCCATAACAGTGGAAGACTTCTGAATAACATCAATTACGGCGATTGACAAACCTCACACGTGCCGTCACAAATCACTTGCATAACTTGATCGCGTTGAAGGAAATGATCACTACCACCAATATGCCAATTCAACTATGGCCAACCAATCTATCTTCTTCCAAATTAATTCTTGATTGCCTTAGAAATAATAATAACTCCATTCAACACATAGCACACTCCATCCGCACTCATCTTGAGTGACCTTGAATCACGAGACCATGTTGTCTCCAATACCGCGAACCATTTCATACCTCCCAAATGCTACACTGCGAGTCAAAACATCCTAGAACATTCTGTGCCTCTTCTCATAAGCTGCTACAAAGCTTGATTCTTAACCATAGGCTCGAAATCATTAGGCACCACGCTTTGCCCTTTTGAATCCACTAGGACCGTTGTTGAGAGCCACCCGCTCTGACTTGGCCCCGAATATAATCAACTCCATGAATATTCTAGCACATGAATACCCTCTTGACGAAACACCCGGCAGAATCACCTCC
>NW_017685121.1:3997-7030 GCF_001879085.1 Nicotiana attenuata | reverse complement strand
AAATCAGGGGTTAGTCTTAGGAACCCAAACTAGTTTGGGTCCCTTTCTATAGGCAAAAGGGTGAATCAGATTCTTTTTAGCCCAACCTGGCAGCCTATTTTTCCCTTGAACAAATTCTTTATTCTTTTTACTAGCCTTTTCTTTTGCAATACATTCAGATTTATAGTGACCAGTTTTACCACAGTGTGTGCAAATTTTGTTCTCAGGAAGTGTGAGGTACTTGCTTTTGGGATCCCACTTAGGTGCAGGGGTCCCGTATCCAAGTCCTCTCTTATTGCTACTATGGTGTTCATGTAGCCATGAAAGTGCATCGAAGGATCTATTCCATTTACAGGTTCTATCTAGCTCGTGCTTAACCTTGTTAAGATCCTCCTTAAGGACTCTTATCTGCTCATCTCTTTTGTACAACTCATCTTTCATTTTTCCTACATTTTCTTGTAAAGTGAGTTGTGTGTGATCAAATTTCTTTTTACTAGTTCCTAATTGCAATTTTAGATTTTCAGATTTAAGCTCTAGGACTGTGGTGTCAAGTTCATGAACCTGGTTTTTCAACTCAGCATTTTCACTATCACTTTCACTAGCCCTAAGTTCCAGGTTTTTGCACTTAGCTTTCAAAATCACACACTCCTTAGACACCTGTTTGTTTTCATTGTTTAGATCCTCAGACTCATCAATGAAATCCAGGAGTAACTCAGATAGCCTTTCTTTAGACAAAAATTTAATCTTGTCTTTGAGATGAATTATACTTACCTCAGATTCCTCATCGGATTCTCCAATTGCCATAAGTGCTTGTTCATCTCCATCTACATCCTCTGAGTCATCATCTGAGCTTTCACCCCAAGCAGCAACCATAGCCTTTGTTGATCCTTTGTTCTTCTTGTGATGAACCTGTTCCTTCTTCCTGTTCCTTCGTTCAGCTCTTTCCTTCTTCCATTCAATTTCCCATTGACGGTAGTTTTTGATGTGGTGATCAGTCTTCCCACACTTGTAACACCCCTCATTGGTTTGTTTTTCAGGAACCCTTGGTTTGATATAGCTTCCACTTCTTGAAGGACCATTTTCTCACATTAGGTACTTCTTGAAGTCCTTTGTGATCATGGTAATTTCATCCTCCTCTAGATCAGCACCTTCAGTGATTCTGAATGCCATGCTCCTTTCCTTCTTGGGTGCATCCATCTTCATGGTTTGCCTTCTAAGTTCATAAGCAGTGAGATTTCCACTTAGCTCATCCAACTTAAGAGTGGCAATGTTCTTTGATTCCTGAATAGCTGTGATTTTGCTTTCCCAAGAGATTGGCAGTACCCTTGTCAAAATCTTCTCAACTTTATCTTCTTCAAGAATAACCCTTCCAAGAGACTTAAGTTCATTTGTCAGTGTAGTGAACCTAGTATACATCTCTTGGATAGTTTCTCCTTCCTTCATAGTAAAATTCTCATATTGAGAATACAGCAGTGTTCCTCTGGACCTCTTCACTTGAGGTGTTCCTTCATGAGCCACTTGCAAAGTGTCCCAGATTTCCTTAGCAGTGGTACAGCTTTGGATCCTGCTGTACTCATCTGGACCTAGTCCACATAAAAGCCATTTCTTGGCTTTAATATTTTTCTCCCACTTCTTCAGGTCTTCAGCAGTGCAGTCATCCCTTGTCTTTGGCACGTCCACTCCTTCAGCATTCTTCTTTGTAGTTGCTAAGGGACCATCAGTGACTATGTCCCAGAGTTCATAATCTTCTCCAATGATGTGATCCCTCATCTTGTTTTTCCACCAAGAGTAGTAGTGGCCATTAAAGAGTGGAGGCCTATCAGTGGATTACCCTTCCCAGTTCCCAGGTGGTGCACTCATGTTGATCTTTTCCTAAGGTGTTAGCCTCTTCAAGGATAACCTTCTCTGATACCAATTGATGTTCTAAACGTCAATACCACACAAGAGAGGGGGTGATTTGTGTGGTACTCAATTTTTCACTTAAACTGCTTCTGGAAGGACCTGGTTCTTCTAGGTGTACTTATTACTACTGTTTGCGGAATTAAAAGTACATAAAATAAAGAACACAGAGATTTTACGTAGAAAACACCTGGCTCAAAAGGTGAAAAAACCACGACCTACTACTCAGTAGGATTTTCCCAAACTTCCACTAAAATCACTGAGACAAAACTGCATTTACAAAACTCTTTGTAAACCTAAGGATTAACTCTAATCCCGTTGTGGAAATCAGCCTTTAACTGCTGCGACAACTTCAAGTTAACTCTAACTTGAATACTCAAAGTACCTAATACAATTGCTTCTACGAAAGCTGGAAAGGTACAACTTTAAAACACCTACTACAATTGAACTAGAATAAAAGAAAGACACATAAAACTCTTTATGGAGCTGGTTCTTCAATCTGGTTCTTGTAGCTTCTTGTTTGCACACTTGAATCACACACGAACTGCTTGCAAAAAGCCTTGCTATTTTGCTCTCAATTCACGTTTAACTTCTGCGTTTTTGTGCAACACTTTAATGTGAGAACATCCTGCAATTTATAGAGTTAGTAGATGAAAAAATAACTAGAGTTCTGATGCAACTCTTCCTTGGTGGAAAAGTTCTAGTTGATTTCAACTTCTAACTCCTTCTCTATCTTGAATAGTATTCTCTTTGATTAAGGAGTCCTTCTCCTTATCAATTATGCAACATTTTCGATCAGGAGATATTAAATACACCAAGTTATGCTTATCTCCATCACGTGCAACCCACATGCTCAAATCTGCCCGTTTTTGTGCACCTGAGGGATGGACCACTGGATGGACCTGGTTCATCATGAGTTCCTTTGTCAGTCTTCAAAACTAACCTTTACTTGAGCCAACAATTCCTTAAATGCAAGATTTGGCCAATTCCTTGTAGTACTTGACATGATATCTCTTTTCATAATATAGAATATACTATACCCATAAAATATATCCTTCCTTGGCCTTGTAGTATCTCTTCCATATAGTATTTTCCTTCCACAAAATAACAGATCTTCTGCATGATTTTAGCAACTTTTCTTTCAAGATTTTGAAG
>NW_017685121.1:0-760 GCF_001879085.1 Nicotiana attenuata | reverse complement strand
ATGAGAATAAGAGTGTTTACCTGCAGCTGCCTTATTAGTTGACTTGGAGCTTTCCTCAGTCAACTTGTTCAAAGTAGGACGTTTACCAGTAGATCCTTTTTTAGTCGACTTAAAGTTGTTAAGCCAAGGAGACGACTTTGATTGATCAAAGCAGTGGCTGGGGGATTTGTGCAAGCTGCTAATTTGTTTGCGAAGCTTAAAATTTTCTTCTTGAAGTAAGTTGTTCTCCACCAGATATTCTTTAAGCTGAATATCCCACTCATTCTTTTCATTTCTCAACTTGTTGTATTCTTCAAGTTGGATCTCCCAATCTTTCTTCTCATGTGTCAACTTCTTATATTCTTCAAGTTGGATTTCCCAATCTTTCTTCTCATATGTCAACTTCTTATATTCTTCAAGTTGGATCTCCTAATTCTTCTTCTCCTTCCTCAGCTTATGATATTCATTTAGAACTTTCTTAAAGTCCTTGAAAACCAATTCCATATCATCCTGCAATTCATCACAGTTATCACAATACGTAATAGGAGTGTGACATACCTTGTTAATTTATCCCATTGCCATGAAACATTGATTCTCCATTCTTTCGTGATAGTTTTCTTCTTGAGATTCATCCTCGTCGCTCCAAGTTGAGATTCTATGATTTTTCTTCTTGAGGCTGGGACATTTTAATTTCATATGTCTAGGTTTACCACATTTATAGCAGCATATGTTCTCTTGTTGTTGAACCTCATTCTTCCTAATTCTTTTGATGATTCTGGAT
>NW_017685120.1:0-7031 GCF_001879085.1 Nicotiana attenuata | reverse complement strand
AAACAAACCAGATAGTGTGGCCAAAATAGGTGTTTTTTCACTGACAGAAATCAGGATGTTTGATACTCGCTTGGCCCCCTATAAATATGGTCACATACTCAAACACTAAAGACCTAAAACACTCACAAACCCTAGTTTTACTCTTCTACTAGCAGTGACGACATATCTTACTATTCTACTTCCAGTGATATTGAAGAAGAGATTTCTCCAACTTTTGAAGTGATTATGACTGATTCATGCACTTAAAATTCAACCTAATTCTACCTACATACTACTAAAACGGTTGGGAATAATAAATGCTTCATAGTAACTAAATGTGAGTATTTTAGTTCTTAGTTTGAACTGATTATAATGTTATGAAGTCTTTCACTTCTAATCACATTTTCTTAGTGTAGTCCGATAAAATGAAGTAACAATAAAATGAAGAAATATTTAACAATGATAATTATTATCTCACATGTTTAAATTATTACAAAACAACGTCAAAAAATTCAAAAAAATCTATATCAAATCAAATTAAATAAGATTCAAACTTAAATCATCTCAAACTAAACGGTCAAGTCTTCTATCTCTCAGTCTGCTTCATCGTTAAGATCAGGCAAGCTACTGTGTGCTTGTACTGTTGCATCATCTTGCTGTATAGAGTAAATAACACTAATAAGCAATGTATTTTTCGGAAAAAAATATAATAATAATTTGTTATACTTTACCTCAATTCCTTCCGCTAGCCCAGTATTTCCACCACCTCTACCGCCACCTCTACCACGGCCTCTACCACGGCCTCTACCACCACCTCTACCACCACTTCTACCACCACCTCTGCCAACACCTCTAGCACCACCTCTACCACCACCTCTACCCCTCCTATTATCTCTAACTCCACTTCCACCAGCCGTTTGTGAACTTCTAAAGTATGAATCAATTCACCCTCTATATCTATTCAACCTTGGACGTCCACGAGAAGCTACGTATCTAGGATCTCTTATATATCTTCCTTCACCATCACCCTCACCCTCACCCTCACCTTCACCCCCACCCTCACCCACACCATCATGTGTATCTTCAAATTCCCAATCTGGAATTATCATTTGATCATCATCCCAATTCAAAAGGTCATGCTCCAATCTGTTCAAATGATACTTAATATATCGCCTCATCACTTCAGTGTCCAATGCTATATCACAAACCCGTTCAAAATGCTTTAATAGTTCCCTGTACATCATGTATTCAGAAGTCATACGTGGGTAACCTCCAAGAAAGAAACGTTTCAAGTGCGGACGAACAACATCTTTTCTCCACCTTCTCAATATATACCTCTCATTAACATTATTAATCCTCTTATGAGACAACACCTTAAGTATATGGTAGCATAGAATACCTCTTGTTTCAAACCACTTGCAGCTGCAACTTAGATATTCGCCAATAGGTGTATATTCAACCGCGAATACAAATGGATCTCTAGTGTTAAAACTCCTGAACGAATAATCTGAGATAATGTAATTCTCCACCCCAGCTGTTGCTTGATGGTCTTCATGGGAGATGATTTCACAGTGGTACAGTTTCCTTAACTGTACTTGAAAAAATTCAAACACTTCACGAGTATAACATGTTTGAAATTTTTCCTCCCATGCAAATTCAGATAAACATTTTGGTTCCAAGCACCTTGACCTATATTCAGCTTCCAATTCTTTCTCGAACTTAGCTCTTATGGCTAACTCATATTGCTGAACAAATAGCTTCAAAGTGCTTTGCAGGTTGATGAATCCGTCAAAGAAAGCATGCATTCCTTCACTTCTTTGTGTGGACAACATCCCAGCCCAAAAGTGGCCATTTAGGTATACCGGAACCCATTTCTCCTTCTCCAAATAAAGCTTATAAAACCAATCCCTTTCCTCTAAGTTATATTTTTCAATAAAATCAGTCCATCGTCTCTCAAACTCAGCAACGTTAATGCTATCAAGGACTAAAGCCATAAATTCTACCTTTGCAATCTTACCATCAAGAACTCCGCTTAACTTTGTAGGCAACTTTGCGAATATGTGCCATATACAATATCTATGTATTGTATTTGGCATCATAGCACTGATGGCAGCCTTTATACTATCACATTGGTCAGTCATGATAGCTAATGGATGAACATTGTTTAGAGCCCCAAGCCATGTAGATAGCACCATTTTGTAACTTGTTATATCCTCACTAGACATAAGAGCACATCCCAAAAGTATGGACTGCCTATGCTGATTGACACCAACAAATGAAGCAAATGGCATATTGTATCGATTCACAAGGTATGTGGTATCAAGGCATATTACATCATGGAACTCCTCATATGCAACCTTAGAGTGTGAATGAACCCATACGACATTACGAAGTCGACCAAAACTATCTACATCTACGGAGTAGTAAAATTCCCTATCTTTTTGCTGCATGTCACTGAAGAACTTGAGTAATGATTGTGCATCCCCTTCTTGCAACTGAAGCTTTCTACTCTTCAAGATATAATTTCTACAGTCCTTTGGTGTACAACCCAGATTTTCGGGGCCACCAGCAAGTACTTCAGCGACTCTTATATTTTTTTAGGGTCTTAAGCCAGCAATATCTTTGGCTGCAAGAGTTCTCTTAAGAGACTTGCTAAGCGATCTGTGTTCAGCCATCAATCGCGATAGTGCTGGTTCCAATTAATGATTATGTTTTTTTACCACCTTTGAAACACGCCATGAACCATTCTCCTCCAAAATTCCATTTATTCTAGCACGGCAGTTCTTCCTCTTGGTAACATGCTTATTCCTTGGTTTCCTAGACCTATCACAACCATATTGCACATACCTAACAATATCACCACCTTTTTTGTTGGACGTTCTTTTGACAATGCAAAAACCCGATAATCTTGCATGTTCTTTGTAAAAATCAAACAGAACATCCTTACTACTGAACCGCATCCCAGTAATTGGACCAATTATAAGATCTTCTTCATTGAACTCATTAGGCATTTCCCTGTCCTCTCCAACTTCTTCCTCTTCCTCTAAATAATGGTCGTCGTAATCATCATCATCATCATCATCAGCAGCAGCAGCAGCAGCAGCAGGAGCAGCAGCATCGTCAACAGGATTTTCTCCATCATTGAAGTTGTCGTCTGAATCAATGTCGATCGATTCATCTTCATTCATCAAACTGTCGTCCGAATTCAACCCTAATGATATGTGTAATGCATTCCTTAGTTGATCCGAGCTAGTTTCTAGACTGTTATTCGGGTTTAATGGGTCCAAACTAGTTTCTCGATTAGTATTTCATGTTTAGGTTAAGGGAAGTCTGGTGAATTATGTGTTTAATGAAAGCTATCTTAACATAAGTATATGGTATGATATATACATAATAGACCTTTGATCTTCCCATCCGTATAAATTGCATTTAATTAAAAAAAATACGTAATTGTATTTAACAAAAATACGTAATTATATTTTTAAAAAAACATAATTGAGCATATATACGAAGGCTGCCATCCGTATATACGAGGCTTTTTATCTTCCCATGCTGAGAGAATGATGATTTTTGGGATCAATGTTTTGGAATAATCAAAAGTTATTAACTAATTTTGGAGGGAAAAAAGGGCCATTAAGCCAAACGGAAAAACAAGGGCATTACTGGCATTTCACGGGTGTGGTCATTTTTGGGCCACGCTGAGTTTGGCCGAATAGCAGCACTCTTTCATTTATTATACAAGCCTTTTATCTGAGTTGATAACATGCATGTGTATTACTCTTTCCGGATTCATTTATTGTGACATAGATTTAGAAATTGCCTTCTTTGGTGTAAAACTGGAGCATGTATCTAAGTAATAGTTGAAATTTAGGTTTGGATAAAGCATTCATGTCATCACACTTCAAATTAGACTCTTTTCTGAGGTTCTAAGATGTTGCATACATATATACAGGTACAGGTGTAATTGTATATCTATTTCTTTTTCTTTTGGAGGGGTGGGGGTTAGACAAGGAGATTCCTATATAAACCAAGATATGAAGATGGAAAGCACGTTTTATTTACAATCTTCAAGCTTTTTATCAGATAACCGACAAAGAGTCGAGTGTCCACACAAACAACTCAATGATTGTTCAAGTACACCATAATTCTCGTGGTTGAGATATTTATCTGTTAAAACCAGGAACAAATATCGTTAAAATAGCATGGTCTAGCCAGTTTTCGGACTGGTCATTCAAAAATAGCCAGCGTTTATCAAGTCAATGAAAAATAGCCACTATTTTGCTGCAACAGAGACCAGTCCAGCATAATATAGTGGAGTTCGGTGCACCTGTGTATGAACTTCCAGCATATTATGCTGGAACTCCAACACACGGAAAGTTCCAGCATAATATACTGGAGATTCGAGCACTTGTGTAGGAACTTCCAGCATATTATGCTGGAACTCCAACACACGGAAAGTTTCAGCATAATATACTGGAGATTCAAGCACTTGTGTATGAACTTCCAACATATTATACAGGACCATTATACTTTGCTGGAACTCCAGTATATTATGCTGCAGTTCTAGTGTACTTATGCTGGAACTCCATCATATTATGCTGGAGTTCCAGCATACTTATCCAGGAACTCCAGTATAATATGCTGGAGTTCAAGTTATGCTGGAACTCCAGCATAATATACTGGCGTTTTTCCGGGGTTTGAACAGTGTTTTCGCTCAGATTTATCTTTACATGAAAAGTGGCTAAATTTCGATTACTTTTGAAACTGGGCTATTTTTGAACGACCACTTGTTAATCTGGCTATTTTTGAATTTCTCCCAGAAATATCTGTAGAATCGGGTTTGTGAACGTCCCATCAATTTTTCAATTGAAGAATCCCCAGATGACTCATTTAAGTTTAAAAAAAATATTGGAGAAGTCTCGGTGCATACTCGATTTTAATGAGAGTAGCAAATTCTCTTGGTCTAAAGCGAAACAGTGTACATTGAGATTCTACTGAAACAAATAACCATCTTATGCCAGCTTTCACAAAAGTAATGCAAGTAACAAGCATCTGCACCACCTTCATCACATTAAGATGTGTAAATACAGATAATTTTCTCAGAGATCTGGCATGCCTTTTCCTGTTTTTGGATCATATGTCCTCTCCATGACCACCTCCATTGGAGTATCCTTGGGACCAGCTGCACAACGAAAAGGAGAACATCCAGAAGAAAGAGGATCAGACGTCAGCCGAATACACACAAAAATTGACCCTGGAAGAGTAATCAAACATCTTAAATTTGGTAGAACCAACTCTATGAAATATTTCCTTCAAGTCAAATGAAGGAACGCGGTATGCAACAATGACAAGCACCATCTACTCACAGCAAAAAGAATACTTAAGTCGCACACCTCAGGAACCATCCATCATCACTCAGCACACATATTTCTCAAAGTGCGCAACCCAATCCCCAAGCCGTTCCCAGCTTCAACCTTCCATATTCCCAAATAGTATGCCCACAGGAAAGTAACAGAAGAATAAACCAAATTATTGATCTCCCCAGATCCACGCTTCATCTAAATTTGACTTACAATATAATTTTAGGTTACGCTTCTTAAAACCGCAGCATAACATGTCATGCATATTTCAACAATTTGTCTTAAATGAAACCTATCCTACATTAAGCTGCATCATGAAGTTGTGTCTACAATTGATTCTTAGCTTTTTAAAGTTTTAAGCTTTAATTTCTTCTTCCAGTTGAAATCAGATTATACCATTAAGGCTATAAACAGAAATATTTTTTTTAAGAACCCATCCCCAACAACTCTTCAAAAAGAAAAAAAAAAAAAAGAAAGAAACAGAGAGAAGAAACATACGGCATATACTACGTTTAAGATGCACCAGAAATACTCATCTAGAAGCATATACTCAGGTGAAGGTGAGAGAATTTGATAATTACCAACTGTAGGCCTTGGTGTGGCCCTTATTTTTAAGATATCAGGCCGGGGAATAATACCTGACGCTCCTATACCTCTTGAGACTCTTACTTTGGAGCCATCCTCTTGGTATCTAATTCCGACCTTTGATGGTTTCCTGTGGAAGATGACATGAGCTACCACCATGTTCTACGAGCAAAACACATTTGGTAAGAGAAAAATAAATACATGCATACCCTGTGACTGGATCTACAACCTGAACATTGGATACATGCAGCGGGGCTTCAACTGTAAATATTCCACCTTCATGACCTTGCCTTTGTTTAATATGTTTCTTGACCTGCAAAAGGGCATATAATACAGTAAGGGTTTGTTTTGTTTTACATACTAATTATGTTTTTGATAAAATAACGTAATTTTATTTATAAACAGTACCAAGTGGGTATCGAAATATGTAGCAAAGTAAGTGATTTGTCCTCTGCCAAAGCTTTAGAAAGTCTAACTAAGGCCAAAATATTTGCCATGTTAGATAAAGAATCTCCAACAGTCTAAATATATTGTTTACATAAAAAGAATAGCTTGAAGCACTTAGTCGATCAACAGCTCCTTTCCTTAATACAGCTATCACTAAGTGCGATGGTGAACGAGTTACTTGTCTAAAACACCACCAACTGATTCTTGCTTGCTGTTTACAAATAATCCAATCCGTGGAGAGGTTGTCTTAAAGTTCTTACTAGTGAAGCAGACTCCTACAGCTAGCTATATCTCAACAATCTTGATGTCGATTCCTCCCACATATTTTGACAAACACTACTAAAAATCCGGAAAAAAGCGACCAAGTCTGTCAGGAAAAGCGACCAATGTTGGTCGCTAAATTGGAGAAAATAATTAAATAATTATTTTAAATACATTAGCGACCAAGATTGGTCGCTTTTTGGTCGCTAATTTGGTCAAAATGTTGACCGGACTGGTCAGACTTGCTTGGTCAAAGAAATGCTGAAATTAGCGACCAACTTTGGTCGCTAAAGTGGGACCCACTTATAAAATTTTAATAATTATATTATTATTTAAAATTTTTTTATAAAATATAAATAAATATAATTCAAAATTAGCGACCAAAGTTGGTCGCTCACG
>NW_017685119.1:4989-7033 GCF_001879085.1 Nicotiana attenuata | reverse complement strand
ATCCTCAATATATGCGGGGATCTCTTGGTATCCCGAGGATCTCTTGGTATCCTCAATATATATGCTAGGGATCTTTTAGTATCCCGAGGATCTCTCAGTATCCTCAATATACATGCCAGGGATCTCTGGGTATCCCGCACCTCAGTCGAGATCATAAATACTTACGGGGGATCTCCCGAGATGCCGTCCCGTAGTCCCAAATTAAAAACGCACAGCAGCAACACAAGAAAACTCAATAAATGCTAAATTTCGTACTAAGTAAACAGATAATTCTAGCCTAACATGCTTCATGTAATGCAATTAAGGCAATTTAAACAAATAGGCAATTATCTCTACTAAACATGCTTTTCTAAACTAACAACAGGCTAAATACGCAAGTAGAATAAGACAGGAGAAGGAACTCAATTGAAATACTTAAAGAAAAATTGGATTTTTCAACAGTTAGCTCAAGTACGCGCTCGTCACCTCACATACAAGGCATTTCAGTTATCAAATATATCATATCCTAAGGGGAAGGTCCCCCACACAAGGTTAGGCAAGCCACTTACCTCGAACCAGCTCAAAATCAACCTGATACCACGTCTTTGCCATGAGTACTCGATTCTAAATGGCCCAAATCTATTCAATTCAATTGCATATCGTAAATAACACTTCAAGTAACTGATTCTATGATTAAATTCTAAGCTAATACGCGAAATAGGTAAAATGTCCAAAACGCGCCTCAATCCAGCTTCTCGGAATCGGGTGAAATTTATATTTTCAGAAACTTCGTACTCTCACGAGTTCATACATACCAAGAACACTGAAATCGGAGTCCAAATGACCCCTCAAATCCTTATTTCAATGTCTCTTAATCCCAAGCCCTAAATTCCACAATTACCACTGACTTTCCTAAATTTTTCATGCTTAGGATGATAAAAATCACTAATATAACGAGTTTTGGGACCAAAGACCTTACCCCAATGGACTCCTCTGAAAATCCCTCTTGAAAAATGCTCCAAAAGCTTCTTCCCGTTTGCAAAGAGGTGAAAAGTGAATAAATTTCGCGAAGGCAAGAAAATATAGGTTCTGCCCAGCGATTACCGCATTTGCGGCCCTGGGACCGTATCTGCGGTCCCGCTTCTGCGGACACGACGTCGCATCTGCGACTCTCATTAAAAATACCAGCTTCCGCATCTGCGGACCTCTAACCGTAGGAGCGGTTCCGCTTCTGCGGAAATTTCATCGCATCTGCGGTTTTTGGGGGAAAATCCCAATTTCGCTTCTGCGGCCCTCTGCGCCGCTTCTGCGGCTCCGCATCTGCGGTTCCCAGACCGCAGATGCGAAAATACCAGAAGAACAGCTGCTACACAATTTCAACTTCAAAATTTCCTCCGTTAACCATCCGAATTCATCCCGAGTCCCCCGGGACCTCAACCAAAGGCATCAACATATCCTAAAACCTCATTCAAACTTGTTCCAACCTTTGGAGCACTCAAAACAAGATCAAAACACCTATTTATCCATGGATTCAAGCCTAAGAACTCCAAATTTCTCAAAATACGCTTTCAATCAAAAAGTCTACCAAACCTTGTCCGAATGACCTGAAACTTTGCACGCATATCCCAAATGACATAACAGAACTACTGCAACTCTCGAAATTCCATTCCGACCCTCGGATCAAAATCTCACTATCGAACCGGAAACTTCAAAAATTCAACCTTCGGCATTTCAAGCCTAATTTAGCTACGGACCTCCAAAACACAATCCGAACACACCCCTAAACCCGAAATCACCTAACAGAGCTAACGGAACCATCAGATTTCCATCCTGAGATCGTCTTCACATTGTTCCGACTACGGTCAACTTTCCAACACTTAAGCTCTCATTTAGGGACTAAGTGTCCCAAAACTCTCCGAAACTCAAAACCGAGCATCCCGACAAACGAAATAGCAGAAATAAACTTGGGGGAAGCAGTTAATGGGGAATCGGGGGTAAATTCCAAAACGACCGCGGTCGTACACTCCACACTTAACATTCGTTGTCCTCGAACGAGCACAAAGAC
>NW_017685119.1:0-1396 GCF_001879085.1 Nicotiana attenuata | reverse complement strand
TTCTCCAATATTATTTCACAATATCCTACCCCAAGGGCGAATTGCAGAAGACCACAACACCAGCGAACTTAACACATACAATCGAGGACGACGACACTACATCGCAGATAAAAAATTCCACCACGCTCGAAATTACCAAGTCTCGTTACTCTATCACCCCAAATCTGGACATTCATAGGCCCATTGCTTTTCCTCCGCCGGAAGTGAAATATCATATCTCTGAATCGTGCACTGAGTAGATTTCCTTTCAACTCATTCACCGGCCCAACACTCCTACCATCAAGTCAATACTGCACGATAACCAATCCCGAGCATCATAGCAACCTGTGCATAGCCTCCAAGCTCTTAGGAGCAGAACTATCGAGCCGAAACGATAGAAAAATCCTTCCTCAAGGCAGCGACAATAGTTCACCCAACTATACCGGGATAAACATCCCGTACCACATCTGTAGTAACATTACAATTCTTCAATTCTCGATTTACAACAAGCGATTCGCGTCGCGTAAGATTGAGTATGAAGGAAACAAGGGCATAAGACTCAAGGAATCAAGTCGCACGATGAGGAATCAAGAAGTGGAATTTTCCTAAGTGTTACATAGCCACTCGTAGATAAGTACAGACGTCTCCGTACCGATCAGCGATACCCTAATACTTGTGATCCATGACTCCAATGAACCTAGAGCTCTGATACCAACTTGTCACGACCCAGTTCGCACTCCGTGAACTATCGTGACGGCACCTAGTCTCTATGACTAGGTAAGCCTAACAAATGCGGAAAATAAACTAAACTTGTGGAAACAAATAATCAAAAGCCGAAAAATAACTTAAGGAAATAATATTTAAACGTCGCTCGGCATATACACACAACTTCTCAAAATCTGATACACTATCCCAAAATCCGGAAACTCACGGATCCACAAGCTGAGAAAACACTACATAGCTCTAATCTCCGGAATGTCTAACAAGAACAAAAGTACAGAAGGGCTAAATACTAAATGAAGGAATAGAAAGAGACTCCTCGGTCTGCTGACGCGGCAGATATACCTCGAAGTCCCGTAGTATCGCCTCGCCTCAAGAATGGTAAGCCTGAGTAGAGGTACCTGGATCTGCACATGAAAAACATGCGCAGAAAGGGCATGAGTACACCACAGCGGTACTCAGTAAGTGCCAAGCCTAACCTCGGTTGAGTAGTGACGAGGAAGGTCAGGGCCCTACTGAGATTAAATAAATATTAAAGTGACAAGATAAGATAAGCAGTGCAATTGGGCATCTACAGTAAGAGTCTATACAGGATAATAAGAGTACAATAACGGAAACAGAGGTAAAGGCAAACCACAAGGAACTACCACTCATAGCAAGGATGGTAACCGGGGATCTCTTGGTATCCTCAAAAATT
>NW_017685118.1:4986-7033 GCF_001879085.1 Nicotiana attenuata | reverse complement strand
CATTGAGAAAATCAAATCGCACGAGAGAGAAGAATAGATGTGAAGTTATTCCTAAATTCTGTAGCCTATGGGGGATAAACACAGACGTTACTGTACCGATCTCTCAAACTCTACCAAGCTTGTTCGTGAATTGTGAGACCTAGGCAACCTAGTGCTCTGATACCAACTTGTCACAACCCGAATTTCCCGCCGTCGGGATCGTGATAGACGCCTAACTACTTAGAATGATAGGCAAGCCAACAGATACGATTCTAATACGCTAATCACTAACCAAAACAGTAATTAATAATAATTTAAAGCTAAACAATTAAGAAGTGCGGAAATTTCATAACAATTTAAAACTCCAACACACGACTACCCAAAAGATCTGGAGTCACAATCCACAAACGTCTAAGAATTTCTACAAATATGCGGCTGAGTGCGGAGGTTTGTGACCCATTCGTCTTGCGACGAACGTCGGTGGCGAGGCGTGCTCTGTGTCAGTTGGGGAGCGAAATACCAAGGCATGTGCGCGTGCTACCTTTGCCTCGACCCTCGTGTATTTGAGATAACATTTTTCCCCTTTTCTACTTGCATTGGATCTGTCGCTTGCAGGTATCGGGCAGTTCTTTGGGATGAGACAGTGTTCTTTCGAAGAGGGGAAGGAGTCGTCGACCTCTCTCCCCGCCCTTCGAGGCGATGGAGCTTCTAGTAGTGCTGACCATGCCAGTATCTCCAAGGAGAAAGTATTGTATGAGTCTGCTGCCCCCGGGGTATCTGATTCCAGGTCATCGATGGCTTTGAGTGGATGTGCTATGCCGGAGACCGGCTCTCCCGGGGGCGAAAAGACAGGATCAACAGGAGTATGCTCCGACTTCGAGGAAGTCCGCTGGCTTCACTTCGTGGTGAGTTAAGGGCTTAGGTGCAAGCTCACGTTTCAGAGGAGGCAAGTGCCTTGGCGAAGGTTCCTGCCTTAGAAGTCCAACTGTGCTTGGCTCGAGATAATACCAAAATCCAAGTAGATGTGATCAAGAAATTGGAATCCGAACTTTCGAAGACCAGGGCTGAGGTAATTTATGCCCGGGAAAGGGCGGCGCTAAGCCGAGCCAACGCTGATTAGGAGATGGCGGTCCATATGAAGGATGCTGCGGATGCTCAGGCCGAGCTGAAGCGAGCCCTCGACCGGGAGAAAAAGATCGAGGAATACGTCCGTTGCAGATCCCGAAGGGAAGCACTCGAGGAGATTGGTACGAGAGGCTTTATTCTTTCCGATGAATTGGACCGAGCAAGGGTGGAAGAGCGTGACGCGTGGTCGTTTCTTGCCGACAGGGCGGGGAGTGAACCCGGTGAGCTGTAGCTCTTCGGAACGGATCATAGATTGTGCCGATTTGTTGCTTTGTTTTTGATATATGTAGAACATGTCTGTTTATGGAGAGTGTGTCTATCCCCCTTTTTCCTCTGTGTGCGTGAAATGAGAAGATACTTTGAAGCCTTACTTTTTCCGCATCTCCTTCTGTTGTCGTCCTCGACTAGGCGAGTTTCGATGTTTGGCGGGATCCACACAGGTCCGGGATCGACCGGGACAGCCCTTGGCTCCTAGGAGTGTTTTTTGATGTGAGCGAGCGTTGGGGTCCCAGCGCTTTGTCCGGCCATTTAGATCCAGTCTCTGAGTCACTTTGTGAGTCGAGCTGTTACGGGCCTTTAAGCTCTTCCCTGTTCGTACGGGCGGGTGACAGTGGCCTTAGTTGTTTCGGGTCGAGATGACCTTATAAGCGGGTGACCCGAGGGCTCACTCGGCTGAAGATTGTGGCGTTTGTGCCATGCCCTTAGGCATGCTGTAGCTTTGTGCTTATTGTGGGTCCAGTCCCCGAGTCGCTTTGCGATTCGAGCTTTATTTAACCCTTAAGCTGTCAGTTTTGGCTGGCGACAAGGGCTCTTATGCCTTTTGGTCGTAGAGACCTTTTGATATGTGGTCTGTAGGCTTGTTTAGTTAACTATTTTGGATCCGGTCTCCGAATCGAGTTGCGATTCGAGCTCACTTTAATCCTCAAGTTGTCAATTTGGCTGG
>NW_017685118.1:0-3424 GCF_001879085.1 Nicotiana attenuata | reverse complement strand
ATGTCAAATATAATAACCCAACAAGGTTGGGGTCGAATACCACAGGGAATAGGTGTGAAAAGGTTACTAGAATAGTGTGTTGCCCGACTAAAGTTGTAATTCTATCCAGTTAATGGTAACAAGAGTGAGGATTAATAGTGACAAGAGTATGAATTGAGTTTGTTTTGAAGAAATAACTAATTGGAATATTGAAGACGTACTTAATAGGATTAAAGAAACCAAGGTTGTGTCCCCTTTAATGAAATGTAATGCTATCGGTGTTAATATGATATATTTCTAATGGTCGGTCCTTTTGATATGCAAATGAGTCCTAAGCGACTACCCAATATTTCCCAATAGTTGGATAGTATTTCCTCTTTATAATTTTCCCAAATGTAAAAGAGTTGCAATCAATAACAATCAATATATGTCAAATAAAACCCACTTATCCCTAAGCGATTTTATTAAACAAGGTTTAAAGCCTTGAGTCTTTGATATTTACTTCTACCAAATTCTAACCCACTTTCCCAAGCAAGTTGAATGTAATGGCACTTGTTAATGTTTGCAACCACCAACAATAAATGAAGCACGAGAAATAAATAAATATCAACCAACCATTATATATATATTCAATGTTAAACATCCATTAACATAACACCCATTTAGGGTCTACAACCTTAGTATTTAAAGTTAGCTCCTCATGCTACAATACAAAATCCAAAGAGTATTTAATGTCATAAAAGCTTACAAAGTAGAGAATCTTCACCCAAAAGCTTCCAAAAGTGAGGAGTATTAATGTCTTGGAATGTAGTGCAAAGACTAGACAAGATGAGCCCACAAATACATCATAAAACTATTTATAGTGGACTCAAAATCGGGATAGAAAACGGATAAAAATGCCCTTTCAGGTCTGATATGCGACCGCATTCTTGTCGCAGAGCACGTATGCGGTCCGCATCTTGAACATCCTCATCGTAGACTGGAACCCTAGTTTACAGGTCTTCTTCGCATTCCAATTGTACGGATCGCATTTCAGAAATACGATCGCATTTTACATCGCATCTTCGTCATTCAGTGACCTTCATGGTTGGTTTGCGGTTCACTCTGCGGCTCGCATGTTGATTCTGCGGTCGCATAATGGACCGCATTCTTGACTTGAAATTTAGCCCAGATCTCTGCTTCTGTCTGCGATTTGACGTGCATTCTGTGGCTCGCATGTCTGATCTGCGATCACATAGTGTGTTGCAGACCAGCTTTTTTGCTACATTTTGCTCTTTTCTTGTCTTTTTTTCTTCCATTTCCATGTACTTGGGTTCTCAGTCCTTATGTACTGTAGAAACAACAAAACTACATAAGTAAAGGAGATAATTGCATTAAAACAAGCTAAAATCTAAGCAATTAGTATTGAAATGTGCCGAAATTCTCCGGCACATCAACACCCCCAACTAAACTCTTGCTTGTCTTCAAGCAACTAATACAAACATAGCCTATTCTAGACTTTATTTACAAAACATGAAACGATAATGACTACGGGTGGTGTTCATTGCTAGTACTTCAAGCATTCATCTACAATTGTTTTACCCTTCCTGAACTGATGGTATATACAAGGAAAACTAATCAACTTGTGAACCTTGAGCCTTAGACATTGCGACAAAATGTTACCCTCAGCTGAGTGCAATTGCATTTAACTCAAAAGCTCAACTTTTGTTTAACTCCACAGTTCGTGTACCCTCACTAGAAAGAAGGTCCCAAAATCACAATATTTACAAGAACAAAAAGGGACAGTTTACAAATACACTCACTCTCAGAAAGAATTTCAAGTGTTACAACATTTCATACCATAAGCTTGCCCTTATTTTAATTCACCGCTTATTCAAGAGTGTTCGGTTAGAGGTCTCATAAGGTCTTTTTTAGCTTGTAATGTAGGTTTAGGGAAGGGTTGGATAAACATTTGGGTACAAGTGACTTCACCCTCCTTGAACACTACTCACATTTTTCATTCTTATGCACTTTGCTTCTTTTCAAACCCCCATAGCCTCACTTGCATCTAGCTTCCAATATAGAACAACCTTACATACCTCTTCTAATTGTTATTCAAGGCTCCATACTTTATATACATACACATATTTTCTCTTTTTTTTCTTTGTACACAAATCTTTCTCCTTTTTTTTCTTTTGGAGCTTGAATAATCTAAAACAAACACTTTTGAGGCATGTGGTCCTAACTCAACATACAACCTTACCAATCTCCACTGCGACACCACCCCCAACTTAGGCTTTTAGACTCATTCTAAATGTTCATGGAGGGATAAGTTGGCCAAAGAAAAGGCTTAAAGGCTCAAATTGGGTACTAGTGATATTATTTATGTACAGGTCGGCTTGAAAGGCTATAGAGGTCTAGAAAATAAGACAAAGAATGCATAAGATCATCCCTCCAACCAAACATACTATCATTAGCATTGAAAGACCAACCGGGCAAGTTCTGGATGATAGAAGTACACACAAGAATTATATACACACAGGGAACTCACACACATATGGCACATGAACTGTTTCACTCACATAGTTTGACGCTTCGAGTCAACACTTGGCACTCAAGGCTTTCATCATAGGCACATGTTCACACAGTTGATCTTTTATATATATATATATATATATTATATATATATATATATTATATATATTATATATACACGGAGAAGGGTATATGCTATGTACAGACACACATGCTTGATACTAGGCAATTACACCAAACCGGTCAATACGATTCATCCTACTCTCCTGGTTCTACTATTACACCCTTGGAAAAGAATCGGGAGAAGAAAAACCAAGGGGAATTGATTACTAAGTACTATCTACATGTTGTTTTTTTGTTATATGGAAAACGGTATCATATTCACGCAACACTACTATGAACACAAAACAGACACTAATATTAACAACATCACGAACTACACAATATAACCCATGTACCGAAATCATACTAATACATACAGAGCAGAAGATAAACATGAGTGCCTGAGTTTGATTATGACATAAGGACATGCATATGTACAACAGTTTCCTATGTCACAAAAATATCTATAATGCTACCCTCCACCCCCAACGAAAAGCATGCATTGTCCCTAATGCATAAGAACAGAGATATGAGTTTGAGGGGGCTCCCTGAGGCACACTAAGTGCTATGGGGGTCGGTAGCTGGCTGAGTGCTGGAGGGGTCACCCTCTGATGTGGAAGCTTGGACCGATGAGGGCTCGGTCTGAGGAGTGACCTCTACTGATGGAGGAGTGCTCCCAGGCTGGTTCAGAGCAGGTGTTGGAGCTGGAGTTGGGGCTGGTGCTGGAGCCTGTGAACTACTAGACTCGCCCACTGATGGTGGGGCAGTTAATGGAGCTGTAGGCAGGGTCAAGTCTACTAGAGACTGCTGGACTCGCTCTCGTGCATAT
>NW_017685117.1:3613-7033 GCF_001879085.1 Nicotiana attenuata | reverse complement strand
ATAATGCTCAACCATCTCATTACCAATCACCTCCCACCCGCCAAAATTTCCCCAGACTGAGGCCAAATTTCGACCGCAGACCTCCCAGACAATACACAGCCATCGCTGAACCAATTGATCAGCTGTACGAGAGACTTAAAACTGCTGTTTACGTAACCCCTATACCAGCCATAACTCCAGAGAATCCTTCGCAGTGGGTCAACCCTAATAAGACATGTGCGTACCATTCCGGCATGAAGGGACACACCCTCGACGAGTGCCGCTCATTGAAGGACAAGATTCAAACCCTGATCAACAATAAGGTCATCGTAGCAAAGGAGCCTGCTCCTAATGTTCGCAACAACCCTCTGCCTGACCACAAAGGTGGGAACATTCACATGATCGAGATCGAAGATGATTGGGACCCCAAAGGGTCGATAGGTTTGATTGCTGAAGGTGATGAACCAAAGAAACCAGCGGTTACACTTAGCCTAATTGTTGTGCAGAATCAGCCCTCCAGGGACGATGAAGTAAACATGTCTATACTTCTCGAATTTGAAGCGCCTCCTTCTGCAAAGGCGCCCGGGCCAATTGAGGTTGAATTTAGAGTTCCAAAAGCACCTGCACCCTTTGAAGTTGTTGTGTTACCCCCAAGGGTACCTATTCCTGTGGCAATGTCAGACATAACACCATTCCACTCAAATGCCATACCATGGGATTACACTACCGAAGCTAGGAGGAAAGGAAAGACCAAGACAGGAGAAACAATTGCTGCACAAGGAATGACCAGAACAGGGAGGATTTATACCCCAGAACACTTAGCTGAGTCCAGTAAGCAAGCCTCGGGACGGCCTATTGAAACTGGGCCCGACGATCTTTGGAGGAAAATACAAGCTAAGGAGTACTCGGTCGTTGAGCAATTAAACAAAACACCAGCACAGATCTCCATCCTAGCTCTTCTACAGAGCTCTGATGCTCACAAGAATGCCTTAATGAAGATACTGAGCGAAGCTTATGTGCCCAGCAACATAACTGGAGGCGAAATGGAAAATATGGTAGGACAAGTGCTGGAAAGCCATAAAATCACCTTCCACGAAAATGAGCTGCCACCGGAAGGACTGAGCCACAATAAGGCACTGCACATCACCGTGCAATGCGAGGATTATTTCATCACTAGAGTCCTGATCGATGGAGGATCCAGCCTCAACATCTGTCCGTTGATAACTCTTAGAACCTTGGGAAAAGCCTGCACGAAATCAAAGATGGGGCTATCAATGTCAAGGCCTTCGATGGGTCCCAAAGGGCTACTATTGGAGAAATCAGCCTATGCTTGCAAATGGGGCCAACATGGTTCGACGTCGACTTTCAAGTGATAGACGTCCCGGCATCCTACAACTTGTTGTTAGGACGGCCCTGGATCCACGCCGCTGGAGCCGTAGCATCGACCCTGCATCAGGCAGTGAAATTCGAATGGAATCACTAGGAGGTGATTATTCATGGCGATGGTAGTAACCCCATATATAGTCGCCAGACCATCCCAATAATTGGAGGCAGAAGGTGAATAGGCGGAGAAACATACCACCATATTGAAAAGGTCAACGCTGTAGAACAGGATAAGTGGTGGGATAACAAGATTGAAAGTATCCTGAAGTGGTGTGGGTACGAGCCTGGAAAGGGACTCAGCAAAAACCTCCAGGGGATCACTAAGCCCATCAAACTAAAGAAGCATGGTACTACATTTGGCTTAGGGTACGGTTATACTTGGGAATAATTCCAGAACTGGTCGCCACCATGGCGCGGCCCCAACTATCCATTGGAGCTTCCGATACCTAGCTTGGAGCAAACCTTCCAACCGGCAGATACTATATATGGGTCAGAAGAAGATGAAGCATTGGAAGCCATGAAGAATCTGTTTCTGGAGGATGATGATATGGATTGCTGTGTTCTTTTCGAGGAGGAAGAGAAGGAAGGCCCTTCCATACAAGCGGTGAACCGAGGAGACCGCCTCAACAATTGGTCAATTAGAACCGTCAGGGCCCGGAAAGCTTCGGGCATTACTATTACTTACATTGATGATGAGCCAACGATTGTGACTTGCAACGAAACAACGTAGCAAAAGGATATAGATTCAGAAAATGATGATATACTAGAAGAGGTCGTCAGAGAGGTTGAGAATTTTGAGAATACACCTAAGTCTAACCTGGAAGAAACTGAGGTCGCTAATTTGGGAGATACAGAAAATGTCAAAGAAACTCGCATCAGTGTTCACCTGTCACCATCAGAAAAGGAAGAATACACAGAATTTTTAAGGGAATATGAGGACATATTCGCCTGGTCGTATGATGATATGACTGGTCTCAGCACGTCCATTGTAGCTCACAAACTGCCAACAGATCCAGCCTGTCCGTCGGTAAAATAGAAGCTCATGAAATTCAAGCCTGACATGAGTTTGAAAATCAAAGAAGAGGTTACTAAGCAAGTCAAAGCTAAGGTTCTGAGAGTGGTAGAGTATCCGACATGGTTAGACAACATAGTGCCAGTACCAAAGAAAGATGGGAAAGTTAGAGTTTGTGTCGACTATCGGGATCTTAACCGGGCCAGTCCCAAAGATGACTTCCCCTTGCCGAACATACACATTCTTATCGACAACTGCGCCAAGCATGAGTTACAGTCCTTTGTTGATTGTTTCGCCGGATATCATCAGATATGGATGGATGAGGAAGATGCAGAGAAAACGGCTTTCATCACGCCGTGGGGAATGTATTGTTACAAAATGATGCCATTTGGGTTGAAAAATGTTGTCGCCACCTATATGAGAGCCATGACTACTATCTTTCACGACATGATACACAAGGAGATTGAAGTATATGTGGACGATGTCATCATCAAATCCAAGAAAGCCACTGATCATATGGATGACCTGAGAAAGTTCTTCAACAGATTGAGGAAGTACAATCTGAAACTGAATCCCGCCAAGTGTGCATTCGGGGTTCCTGCTGGAAAATTACTAGGTTTCATCGTGAGTCGTCGAGGAATAGAATTGGACCCATCAAAGGTCAAAGCCATTCAAGAATTGCCACCGCCAAAGAACAAGAAGGACGTAATGAGTTTCCTGGGGAGGCTCAACTATATCAGCCGGTTCATAGCTCAGTCCACAGTCATTTGTGAACCCATCTTTAAGATGTTGAAGAAAGACGCTGCTACTAAGTGGACTGACGATTGTCAGAATGCCTTTGACAGAATCAAGGAATACCTGTCAACGCCGCCAGTCTTGGTTCCGCCCGAGCCAGGAAAGCCTCTATTGCTTTATCTTGTGGTTTTGGATGGAGCGTTCGGTTATGTTCTGGGACAACATGATGAAACGGGGAGAAAGGAGCAAGCCATCTACTATCTCAGTAAGAAGTTCACCCCGTACGAGGCCCGGTATTCTTTATTGGAGCG
>NW_017685117.1:0-3194 GCF_001879085.1 Nicotiana attenuata | reverse complement strand
TGACTTGGGTAGCTCAGAAATTGAGGCATTATTTCTGTGCCTACACTACTTATCTCATATCAAGGATGGACCCGCTGAAGTATATCTTCTAGAAGCCCATGCCCACTGGCAAGTTCGCCAAGTGGCAAATCCTGCTAAGTGAATTCGACATTGTTTACGTAACTCAGAAAGCGATCAAGGGCCAAGCCATAGCAGACCACCTTGCTGAGAATCCTGTTGGCGGAGAATACGAACCCCTGAAAACGTATTTTCCTGATGAAGAAGTGTCCTTTGTAGGAGAAGATATTGCAGAATCCTACGAGGGTTGGAGGTTGTTTTTTGACGGAGCTGCAAATTTCAAAGGAGTTGGCATAGGAGCAGTCCTAGTATCAGAAACTGGCCAGTACTACCCGGTATCCGCCAAGCTCAGATTCCCTTGCACCAACAACATGGCCGAATACGAAGCCTGCATCCTAGGGCTCAAGATGGCCATTGACACGAACATTCAGGAGCTGCTAGTGATCGGGGATTCAGACTTGCTCATACATCAGGTTCGAGAAGAATGGGCAACCAAGAACTCCAAGATACTCCCCTACTTGCATCACATACAGGAGTTAAGGAAAAGATTCACAAAAGCGGAATTTCAACATGTCCCCAGGGTCCAAAACGAGTTCGCTGACGCACTAGCTACTTTATCATCCATGATCCAGCATCCAGACACAAATTTCATTGATGCCATCCCAGTAAAGATCTATGATCAGCCAGCTTATTATGCTCACGTTGAGGAAGAAGCGGAAGGAAAACCATGGTTCCACGACATCAAGGAGTACTTGACAACAGGAGAATATCCAGAACGTGCCAACGCCACTCAGAAGCGCACACTTTGGAGATTATCCAACAACTTCTTTCACAGTGGGGGAATCCTGTATAGGAGGACTCCCGATTTGGGTTTACTAAGGTGTGTCGAAGCAAAAGAAGCATCCAAACTATTGGACGAAGTGCACGCAGGGACCTGCGGGCCGCACATGAATGGCTTTGTCCTAGCAAAGGAGATACTCCGAGCAGGATATTTTTGGATGACTATGGAAACAGACTGTATCCAGTATGTTCGCAAATGCCATCGCTGTCAGATACATGCAGACATGATAAAGGTGCCCCCAAACGAGCTTACTGCAACAAGCTCACCGTGGCCATTCGCCGCCTGGGGAATGGATGTTATTGGACCTATTGAGCCTGCCGCATCAAACGGGCACAGGTTTATCCTGGTGGCAATTGATTATTTTACCAAATGGGTTGAAGCGGCGTCATACAGGGCAGTGACTAAGAAAGTTGTGGCAGATTTCATCCGTGACCGTATTGTTTGCCGATTCGGGATTCCAGAATCGATCATCACTGATAATGGTTCCAATCTCAACAGCGACTTGATGAAAGCCATGTGCGAGTCATTCAAGATCAAACACAAGAATTCTACAGCCTACAGGCCTCAGATGAATGGAGCTGTAGAGGCAGCCAACAAGAATATCAAGAAGATATTAAGGAAGATAGTCGAAAGTCACAAGCAATGGCATGAGAAAATATCATTCGCCCTACTGGGATACCGCACCACGGTCCGCACATCGACCGGAGCAACTCCCTACATGCTGGTTTATGGTACAGAGGCAGTCATCCCCGCCGAGGTAGAGATTCCCTCTTTGAGGATCATACAAGAAGCAGAGTTGGACGACGCAGAATGGGTAAAAGGTCGCTACAAGCAGTTAGCCCTTATAGATGGGAAAAGGATGAATGCAGTTTGCCACGGTCAGTTGTATCAGAAGAGTTAAGCCAAGGAAGTCTACACCGGGGCAGCTGGTGTTGAAGAAAATATTCCCACATCAAGATAAAGCCAAGGGGAAATTCTCTCCCAACTGGCAAGGTCCGTACATGGTTCACCGGGTTCTAACTGGAGGAGCCCTTATTATTGCAGAAATGGACGGAGAAGTTTGGCCAAAGCCAATCAATTAAGATGCAGTGAAACGATACTATGTGTAACCACTTATGATTTCTTATGATGATGTAATTTGAACTACGCCTGACCTGATTCCCGTTTAAGAGGGGATACGTAGGCAGCCTTAGGGGTTCGGTCATAATTTAATAAAAATTCCATTTTTCCTCCCTGCTATTGGAACTGGGGCAGAATTTTGAGGAGGACCCTCAAAATTCCGAAGTTAGTTTTCATCCATTCATCGCCAGGAATGTCACCTCAGTAAACTGGGGCAGAATTTTGAGGAGGACCCTCAAAATTCCGAAGTTGATTTTTTTTATCCGTTTAGCGCAGCCGTCAGAAGCGCCAGCCAAGTAAACTGGGGCAGAATTTTGAGGAGGACCCTCAAAATTCCGGAGCAAGAAAGGCTGCAATGTCTTGAACCACGTCGCAGTCGTTGGTTCATCTAAAGAGAACTATTTTCTACTTACGTTATATTTACTAAATCATGCATAACTATTGTTTGAATTGCTGCTGTTTAGCAACGCTACCCCAATGATACGCAACACCGAAAGCCAGGGGAAAACGAACTAGCCTTTCCCCCTTACAAAACTCACGATTTTTCTTTGGATGCAGGCACCAGACTAACAATATCGTCAGGTATATTTATGCACGCATACTTACTCAAGAATGCAACCTCTCAGAATCATCACTTGTTCGTAATTGCTATCCATACACAACCTCCCCAGCAGTCACGATATCAGCTATCAGCTAAGAAGTCTCACTACTACTCGTCTTTTTACATTCTCGCATTGCATAAGGCTACCTTTCTGCCTTTCGAGACTAAGCACTGTCTCCTGTCTCCATCTATCTGCATTGCATAAGGCTACCTTTCTGCCTTTCGAGACTAAGCACTGTCTCCATCCTGCATTTTCTTGCATTGCATAAGGCTACCTTTCTGCCTTTCGAGACTAAGCACTGTCTCCATCTCTCTATCTGCATTGCATAAGGCTACCTTTCTGCCTTTCGAGACTAAGCACTGTCTCCATCCTGCATTTTCTTGCATTGCATAAGGCTACCTTTCTGCCTTTCGAGACTAAGCGCTGTCTCCATCTGCATGGCTGAAATATCGCCACCTCTATTTGCATCGGCTGAAATACCGCCATCTTCATACAAATCTTGCATGGCTAAAACACCGCCAATTTTTGTTTAAATCCCTATTGGCTGAAACGTCGCCATTTATAATCACCCTTCT
>NW_017685116.1:0-7034 GCF_001879085.1 Nicotiana attenuata | reverse complement strand
GTGCCTGCATATTTCAAAATACATGAGGCTACTCTCGTTCTTCCCTAGTTGGGTTTTCTGAGCTTCTTGTTGATCTCCTTGGTGCACACTCCTGTTGGTGTGCGAGCTTATGTCGACCTGTTCGGCGTCGTGTGAACTTACGTCCGCTGGAATTGGTCCTAGTGCATCCTCAAGGTTGCGTGGTGGCACACCAACACCTGGAGCAGCCACACTGTTCTCTCTGTGGTTCTCAAGATTGTCGTTTTCTCCTCCATTTACTGAGCTAGTCATTTCGACCTGAAATTGAAGATCTTGGACAAGAAAAGGTGTGAAAGATAACTTGCGTTGTGTAATGAAACCAGCAAGAAAATAATCACTATTATTTTTAGCCCCACGGTGGGCGCCAAACTGTTTACCGTGAAAATGGTAATAACAATTAAATTTGATTATGGGACTCTAAAAATACGTGATCTATTTTTATGCTAGTTGTTAAGCAGTTGATGCTATGTGTGAGACTTTGAAACGAAATAAGAGTTGGGAATGGGGTGATAACCAAACCGATAGGTTGACAATCGGGGCCTCGAGCTTGTCGATTGGGGGGCCTAGAGGTCGATTCTGGGGCTCGACTGTGAGCTATCGAAAGTGATCGAAGTATGACTAACAGTTATGATAAAATCAAAGAAGGCTCTTTATGGCCAATGATAAGCAATAAATGATGAACAATAATGAAGATAGTAAATGGAAGCAATAATATCACGAGAATATGTAAGAGAGCAGAGAGAATGTTCTTTCATATTTTGTATGGAGCAACTGATGGTTACAAAATGGCAAGGATCCCCTTTATATAGGAGGGGAAATCCCAACAAAGTACAAATAGCATTAATTACAAAGATATGGAGATGAGATAGCTAGTTGATGCCCTGATTTGGGTTTGGACTAGCCTGACAGACTTTATCGGCTGTAGCTGCACGCCTTGGGAACTCCCCATCTCTACCATAGTCGGGGTCAACATTGTCACAAGGTCGAGCATCAATGAACCTCGAGGGAGGAAACTCGACCGTAGCCTTGTAGCCTCGAGCCTTCGGGATGATCTTCCGAGGTGTGTCAATGACAAGAAATTGGACCCTCCGATTTCACCGTATACACTAAGGAAAACTAAACAGTATCCAAGGTTTCTTTTTAATCAACCTCGAATACTGTGGGGCATCACCCTCGGAGGTCATATTTTCGAGGAAAATACTTCATGCCTAAGAGAACCTCGATAGGAAAACTTTGTAATGGGCCAAACGGTCAGATGAACTGTGTTCATATAGTAGTCAAGCCCCAACAGCAAAGCATGTACACATGTACCAATTCTGTTAGTATCAAAAACACTTTGTGTCTCAAAGAAGTCTACTATTACACGAACTCTACACTCATAATCCTACGGGAAACAGCTCAAGAGCCAAAGCATGAAAACACCCTGAATACCCGGGGACTGTCATCGACAGTCAGTACATCCGAGTCATCAAAAATTCGGACTTATAAGACCTCAAATAGGCACCCCCCCCCAAAACAAAGGCCAAGGCTAATGTGCTCGGGGACTAGCTTTTGGAACAAGTTCGGGAAGTTATCGGGAAACAAACCTAAAGGATATACCTGAAGGCTACGGCCATACTAAAGACTACGGTCATATGAAGGCTGCGGCCAAAGTAATGCGGCTCGGAGACGTCCGACTTCCGCTATAAATTAAAGGCCTTCAAAACATTGAAAAAACAGGTTAAATCAGGCTACCCTTGGCAAAAGCAAAATATGAAGGGCTTCGATAAACTCAGCCCCCGAAAAATCTAAGGGCCTCGATAAATTTTGCCCTCGAAATATCCAAGGGCTTCGATAAAATCAGCCTTCGGAGATACTCAAGATGTATTCAATTATTGTTACATAGACAAATCACTAATAAGGTTCCGAAATGTCGGACCTTCAAAAAAAACAAAAACACATGCTAAGGCATAGTTAAACTTTCACTAAGTATTTTAACCCGAAATGAGGGAAAATTTATATAGCCATTCAAAGAGGCCGAATCGGCCCGACTTAAAGAGCCTAAGGGCCGATATATAAGAGCCCAAGGTCCAACTTAAAGAGACCCGGACTCAAGAGTCGCAGTATCCCAAGCTTTAGTCGGATTGATTTAAACTTAGCTCAAGGATTACTATTTCTATCAATAAGGATCTAAGGGTTTACTATATCCCGAGCCCTAGCCAATTCTAGGGCCAATCATTCAAGTTATGCAAAAGAGGTATTCATAAATCAAAACGATATGAAATCCAGCGCAAGTCGAAAATGAGATAAAGAGTTCCCATTATATTTCCAAAAGATGATTACAGGGGATGTTCTCACAAGGATACTTGTGCAAAAACAAAATAAGGAAAATTAAACTACTCCAGAGTTACATCTTCGACAGTAGCATCCTCGGGAGCCGCATCTTTGAAAGCCTCATCCCTAGAGACATTGCCTCATCTTCTCCACTCTCAGAGCCACTGGCTGAATCAACCTCATCGGAAAGCAGAGCGGCAGTCTATTCTTCTAAAATCTTCGCCCTTTCAATATCGGCGGAGAGATCGAAGCTGCGGTCGTGTACCTCCTCGAGGGTAGCCCTCCGAGATTGATGCCTAGAATGATCAAGTGACCTCGATAACCTAACTTCTGCTGCAGAAGAGATCTCCTTTGCCGGAACATTAGCCGCTTCAACATCGGCTCGATACGAAGACATAATTGCCTCAGCGTCAGACCTGGCCTTAGCCAACTCAGCAGCGGATTTAGCTTTAAGCTCCTCGATGTCATAGCCACGAGCTAGGCTCTCCTCCCTCACACTTTGAAACTGACGTTCTAGGGAAGCTACCTTTTCTAGAAGAGTTTCTTTCTCGGAGGCAAGATCATCCATGCTCTGCCTCCACCCCAAGGTCTCGGCTTCTTTTATTTTTAGCTCCTTCTGAAGCCGCGCCACTAAGTTGGCCTTCACATAAAACTGCATAATAAAAGGTATTAGACGTCAAGACAAGCAAGTTCATAACAGGTCCACAAAGGTTATATTACCTTCTCAACATACTCGACCCGCCCTTAGTGAGCCTGTGCCAATTCAACTCGAAGATCGCTGATCTCCGCTTCTTTCTTAGCATTGAGGGCCTTAAGATCGTCCCTCTCTTTCGATATCTTTTTTAGTTCAACCTTACATCGAGCAAGATCGGTCCGAGACATGGAAAACACCTTTTTATGGAGCACCACGACCTTCATAAAGAAGGAGGAAAAATCGATTTAGAGACAGCAAAAGTACAGGTGCAGGCACAAGAAACAAGAAACTCACTTGTTTGAAGAGTCTATGAGCCTCATCGAAAATAAAAGAGGCGTCTGGGTCAAGACCATCTTCGAGCCCCGCAAAGCATTCTCAAAAGATGTCATGACCATCATGGCTTGCTTACCTTCCGAAGACCTCAGATTCTGAGCATCCCGGATCTGCCCATCGGAGAACTCGAGGCCAAGAGGTGAATCATCTACATTGATTACCCCAAACGACATACTTGGGGCGTTCTCTTTATTTTGAGAAAGCTCGAGATTGGGCCGTTCGGCCTCACCCTCCTGATGGCCTCCTAGGCGAGGTGCCCTTTTTCTATATGATAGCTCGGGGGCTTTATTTGAACTCCCCTAGGAAATCTCTTTTATTCTGGAAGGCACCACATAGACCTTCACCGGTTCGATGGATTTCGAAGCACCTAATTCTTCTTTCACGAGCCACTAGTAGGCAATCGTTATCTTCCTCTTCTTCCTCCTAGCCCCGTAGGTGTTGGGCCATTTCCGGAGATAAGACCGCCGTATCGACCTTGGATCTTCGAGCCACGCTTTTCTTAGGCTTCGGGGGATTCACGGACGACTCTTTTTTCTCTTTCTTTCCTTAGAAGTATTCAGAACTTCTTCGTCATCATCCGAAGCGGGCCGCATGGCAACGACATCTCCAAAACCTATAGAGAACTGAAATAAATAAACTATAAAGAAAAGTGCAAGGAAACGAACAAGGGAGCTCACCATGATTTTTGGCCTCCCATCGACCTTTGGCCAAATCTCGCCAACAACGCTCCGAGTAGGAGGAGGCAGAAGTCAATCTTCGGACCAGCCTTCGAGGTCTAGGACCCCGCCAGGAAACGAAGCAGTGGTTGCACCATCGGAAAGGAGTTAGTCCAAGAAAAAGGATGAGGCCAAGAAAAAGAAAAGAGACCAGGATGTAAACACGCCATGTACTTACGCTTCATGTTCCACTCCTCGGGGAACGGCATCCAATCAATAGGAATCAGATCGGAGGTCCTGACTTGGACGATCCTGCTAATCTATCCACGATCTTTGTCCTCATCGATGCTAGAGAAGAGAGATTTTAAGGATCGGCTTGGTAACTTTATCAAACCCCCACGATAAAGTCGGGGACTGTACAGTCTGATCAGTTGATCGAGGGTAAAAGTCATCCCTCAATTTGGTTCGAAAAGAACCTAATCAAGTAAACGATTCGCTAGAAGGAGGGGTAGATCTGGCCAAGCGTCACTCGGTATCATTGACAAAAGTCAAGAATCACCGGATCTATGGGACCTTGAGCCGGGATTGCAGGACCCAACGTAAATGGGTAGGTATATACGCTCAAGTACCCCACTTTATATGTAGTGATGTCCTCCTCAGAGGAAGGGATCACCTATTTCTTTATTATCCTACTTATAGTCCTCCTTTACTTGCCTGAGCTCGGCCACGGTCACCAAGCAAACATATCGAGACATGGGCTCGCATCGGCCTGGTGTTGATGCGGGTTTATCGATTTTGAGGGATGTTATTTCACATGGCATAGGGGTGCACTCTTCAATACGAGAGGATACTACCGGTTTACTCTTAGTTGTTCGGGAAGATGAAGAAGCTTTTTCTTTTTGAGAAACTGGTTTAGAGGTATTAGCCATCGCAAGTGCGGAAGACCCAAGAAAATGAAGAAATGTTGCCAGTAAATAGTAGGGAGAATTCAAGGAAATGGAAAAAGGCTAATGAGACTTTGAGAAATATATGAGAATGAAAGTTTGTAAGGTTGTGGAATTAGCCTATTTATAGAGATCACTTAAGCGTGCTGGGGAAGCCAAAAGGCCGGCCGTCAGCCACCCACAATTAATAATTTTGGGAAACATACAAAAAGCAACGTTTCAGTCACTTCAACCGCTTACGTCATGATATTGACATCAGGACAAAGGCATCACGAATTAATTTGTCAAAAATCATAAAGGGCAGCCTACAAGTCAAGTTCGAGCAAACACTCACTCGACTATTAAGCCCAAGGGCTACCCGAATTCGAGCAAATTCTCACTCGGGGACTATCTATAAAGCCTAAGGGATAACTTTATTTCGAGTTTCAGCAAACAATCGCTCGACTACTAAGCCCAAGGGCTATCCGAGTTCGAGAAAATTCTCGCTTGGGGACTACAAAAAGATCTAAGGATTAACTTCATTTCGAGATCTTGCCTCACCCGACTCGAGCTCGGGGATCATGATGTTTGGGGTTCGCAATTAAGCTTAACTCGAAGATTAACGAGAACCTCGAGGGGTACTATATTAAAAACCTAAGGGTTTATTATGTTCTGAGCTGGATGTTTGGGCTAGCTATTGAAACCATCTCATCAAATTCTTTTACGAATGAAGATAGAGTAACTTCAGCACGAACCAGAAGGGATACAAAAGGATCCTTTTTTGCTTCCAAGAAACATTTACAAATTACAGCTACGACACACACGAAGGATATTTGCGCAGGAACAAAGAAGCAAAAAAAAAGTAAAAAAAAGAACCTAATCCGCTTTTAAGACCACGTCCTCGAGAGCATCGTCTTCAGAATATCTTTCCTCGAGGGCACCATTTCGGATCTTTGGAAATATTTATATAGGGTAGAAGGCCCTCGATAGATGTAATTATATGTCCAGAGGCCGAGATTGAGCATTCCGTTGAAGTTTTGGGCCACCATACATTAAGAAAGAGCAAGCAAAAGGGAAAACCCAAAAGGGGTTGCAAGATGCATGAGCAACAGTCCAAGAATGTTCATCCTCGGAACTCTGTTCTGATGTGGGATGCAAAAGTTAGTAGATAATAGTGCCACCTCATTCCATGGAAAGCAAAAGGAATGAAGCGCCACACCAGGTTGAAGTTAAGAGAGATGAGCAGCACTATAAAGTTTGCATATCTTCTGCATGGAAGGGATCCGGTGCCTTTCTCTCGTTGTCTCGAGCCGAAGCTTTGTAAAAGGAAGCCTTGGNCCTCAGACTCTACCGAGGTTCGTCCGTGAGTAGTGAGACCTATGTAACCTAGTGCTCTGATACCAACTTGTCACGACCCGGATTTTTCCCACATCGGGCGTCGTGATGGCGCCTACTAACGGAGCTAGGCCAGCCATACATTAAACATTCGCTATTCAACCTCAACAACATAATATACTAACAAAAGTTAAAGAAATGCGGAAGACTTTAAGTTTAACAAAAGATATAAAAATGCGGAAGTTTGAAACACATCCCTACCCAAAATCTGGTGTCACTAGCTCATGGACTACTATAGAATACTACAACAAGTCTGAATGAAAGAAATACACATGTCTGTTTCGGTACAATGAAAACAAACTGAAATAAGGAAAGGGACTTCGGCCTGCGAATGCCAGCTAGGCTACCTCGAGAGTCCCTGGACTGAAGATAGCTCCCGGATAAGAATCCTACTGCTGCTGTCCAAAAGCTGCACCTGGAGAGTCCGAGTCTGGGTGACTCGAAGTGGAGGTCGGACCCAGCTACAGAACACACACCTCGAGGAAGCAGATCGAAGGCCTGGCACGACCTACGTCGAGGGCAGAACAAATCTTGAAGGCACTTAAGAAAGAGCGAGAACTTCTCAAGGACACGTGGATCAGGGCATACATTATAGGATAAGATTCGTACTGAATAGTACAAGTCCGTACTAGGTTGTTATACACCTGTACCAATAGAATTCTTTACCTCAATTAGGAATGTACTATATTGGGGTTTTCTCCT
>NW_017685115.1:6262-7035 GCF_001879085.1 Nicotiana attenuata | reverse complement strand
GGGACGAATCCTTCCAGTCCCGATTTCCTATTCTTTGTCAGTGTGGAGAGTGGGCAGATGTCAACACCCGAACCTCCATCCACCATGACTCGCTTGACATAGTAACCTTCACACTTGACAGTCAGATGTAAGGCTTTGTTGTGAGCCGCTCCCTCTGGAGGCAAGTCATTTCTACTAAAGGAGATTTGATTGACGGCGAAGAATCTTTCTGCCATTCTTTCAAGCTGTTCAACCGAAGTTTCAACTGGCACATACGCCTCATTCAGAGTTTTCATTAAGATCTTTTGATGTTCGGAGGATTTCGTCACCAATGACAGCAACGACACTTGTTCAGGATATTTTCTGAATTGATCTACTACCTCATAATCAAGCATCTTCATTTTCTGGAAGAAAGCTTCTGCTTCCTCAGTACTCACAGGCTTCTTGGATGGAAAGCGCTTTCGTGTGGAATCGTTTACTTCTTCTATGTTTGAATATTTTTCCACAAGGGTATTGTCTGGAAGCTTTCCCAAGATCTCTTTTCCTTTATACGTAACCACCGTCGGATGAAAATCCAAGGCACTGCAGCAGGGTTCGTCATGGGCTTATGTGGCACGCGTCCAATAACCACTGGCTCATTCAGCCGAGGTGGTTTAATTGTCCCCCGTACCACATAGGCTCCCTTCGGCACGTACATTTGCATTCCCTTTTTCAACTCAAATTTCTTTGGAGTGTTCACAATCAATTGCTTTTCTTGGCGGCCTCGCGGGACATAGAGGATCCCATTCTCGGGA
>NW_017685115.1:0-1587 GCF_001879085.1 Nicotiana attenuata | reverse complement strand
AACGCAAAATGCAAGTCTAATTGGTCCAATAACCATTAACAAAAGTTTATTCTGCTGTATTAACAAAGTTCTACAAATATTTGAGGAAGTAGATGATTGGAGTATTTATATGGAAATGCTATCTTTGATTCAAACTGAAAATATAAAGGCTGTCCACATTGAACTACAGATTTTAATTATGTTTTGATGCTTGTTTAACTTACATGGAAATAATAACTAGGCTAAATGTAGACAACTCATGTCAACAACATATGTATAAACCTGAAGCAATCTAAAGCTGAACCTGGAGTTAATCTCACAATTCGACTAACATTTACTATATTACAGCTATCATTGCATTTAACACTCATCTGTTTCAACATAGCCATAATTCACTATCAATCAAACTCTAAATGACCTGAATTATACTAGATTTAGACTAACTGGTTGTATCTATACAAACTGAAACAAAAGCTGGTTGTAGAGTACGATAATAGCAGTCCAGTTACATCAAACGTCAATAATCCGAAAACAATTCAGTTCGGTCTATTTATAATAGGAACATCTAACAATCACAACAACATTCATAACAAAATCAGGTCGCAATTTTATTTCATCTTGCTACTGGACAGTCATATTTGCTTCAAAGGTAGGATATGTACCTGGAGATTGAAACACAATGAAAAAAAGGAGCAGGAGTCAGCAGCAATGGAGATAAATTGGCAGTGTTAGCAACAAGAAATTACAGCAATTTCAACTTGGAGTCTCAGCCACGAAAACCAGCAAAATTAACCCGGAATTGACTCGAGTAGACCAGTTTTAACTTGAAGTTAATCCAGGAATCTCTAACAAAACTTCAGCAGTCAAATTTTAAGCTGAATGATGCCAAATCAACCACTACAATTTGAAATTAAACCAAAATCTCAATAGAACAATATTTTTTGAGTTTTTTTTGAGCTTTGCTAATTTTTTTTTGGTTTTTCTGCAGATTTCAGATCTAGGATGAAGTTTTGGAACTCTAGAAGTTCAGGTTTTTGTGTTTTTGAATTTGAAATTCAAATCTCTAAGGCTAAACTTGCTGAAAAATGTTTTGGGAGGGAAATTTGGAGGCTAGGAGGTTTTGGATTTTTATGATGTGTGTAACTTATCAATGAAGGTATGTAGGCTGCCTTTTATAGGCAAGAAAGGGGGAGGAAGCTTCTAGAATGCATTCACTCATTTTCCCTCCTTTTATTTTTCAGATTTTGTTCATTAGCCCCTAATATTTTGACCTGTTTCTCAAGTCACTGCACTAGACTACTGAAATTTACACTAAGGCCCTATTCTAGAAGAGTCTAGGGTATTCTAGCATTGTTTTCTATTCATGGAATACCTATACTACCCTTACTTTTATTCTGAAATTACTGAGCCTAACAAACTAACCCAACCCTTCATGATTAATCAACAAAATCTAAAACCCTTCAGCTATAACCAAACACTCCCTAAAAAGGATTAATCCATCTAACGAACTAATTGTAATTAGAACTGAAATTAATTCTAGTTGAACTATGTTCCAAGGCTGGTAATAATGAACAAATTAAAATTGTAACCCTAAGATACTAAAATCAA
>NW_017685114.1:4479-7037 GCF_001879085.1 Nicotiana attenuata | reverse complement strand
AAAAGGAAGGCCGACTCAATGTGTCCCGCATCCGGTGTGTCTCAATGTAGCCGTCGGCCCGAGACGTATCCCCTCCCGCCCGGGTACGCTATCAGGATCATCATCATCAAGTTTTCTCCTTATAGCCGGATGCGGCGCAGGATGACATGTATCGGTGGTGCTGTCAGGTCCAGTAGAAGGCTACATAATAATATAAAACTTAGTTTAGAAAACTACATAATAATTCATAACAATTTATATTATCTTACCATAATCGTGTCTGGATCCTGAATGTAGTCATCTGTCAGCATCACATGAAGCCTGAAAAAGGAAATTAAAATAGTGTAATAAAATAAATAAGTTATAGTTAAAACAAATTCAAATTCAATACTAATAAACTCATACCTGCGCATGTGAAGAGCTGCCATAACTCAGTCGGCGCCCACTAAATAAATCTCGGGTCGGTGGACCCTCATCAGTGGTAGACGGGCCAGGGAAATATCTACCCCAATCTGCTCCTTGAAAATCCGAGCCCGTGATCAATAATTGACCCGATGGGGTCATCTGTGAAGGCACTGGAGTGTCAAAAATTCCAAGGCTGTAAGACGGCATGTCAATCTCATGCATGCCACCTGCCATATCAGCAGCAACATCATCGCCCCCTGCTGAACACCACCTCCTCGGGCAGCACGAGGTCGTCGGGCACCAGCAGGTCGTCGGGCACCACCACCTCGTGGGATACCACGACCTCGCTGGTACGTGGCTGGGTCAATATAATCAGCCTCGTGTGCCAAACGCTGATCCGATCGGGCTCGCTGCAGTGTCTGGGCAGGCACATCCATGAATCGACGACTATAGTCCTGCATGACCACAGGATCGTGGACATAACTCTACATCTGCTGCCCCATACGATAGACGGTATGCAATCCAATCGCCTGCACAAAAGTAAAGAATGTAAACTACGTATTTGGCACGAAATTACAGGTATATAATTAATTATAACAGAAAACATACCAGAGCCTCGTGTCTCCCGGCGTATTAGACGTACCGACCTTCTGCCTGATGAATTGGGTTCCCGATAAAAAGTCGGGAAACAGTGCGGTACCATGCCATATAACCTTCAATAGGAAAGTGTTGCGGAGGTGGGGTCAAGTCACCTCGCCTGTCCCAAATAGCCAGCTGAGCGTTAAGCCAGTCAATAAATGTGTTGTCCACCCTGGACCGATCATCCCTCTCATAATGTAAAGGATGCCATGCAGGCAGAGTCGGTATAGGCTGCGGCAGGCCAAACTAACGAGAAACCCGCTCTGAGGCATGATGCTCCACAATATCGAGGCATGTGATAGGAACAGAAGCCCTCCAAATATGTTGGCCGAACGTACAATACGCTGGCAGGGTACCTATCACCTCCTCGCTATACGGCGTCCAGATGAACTATCAAATAACAACACAAACCGTTAGTATGCGCAACACTAAATTAAACAATAACTGGTACGTTTAGTTAGATATTCACCTGTGCGTCCTCCAGCAAATCCAACACATCCCTGATGCGGGGGAGATTATGATGGGCATCATACTCTCGTGCAAGTCTATGACGCATAACCCACCTACAAGCTAGAGGGAGATTCGGAATGTCTACATTAGCCGGTAGCTGTGGTAGAGGTGGCCGAAGCTGCAGAAATCGCTCCCAGACCCAAACCTAACATAGAAAGTTGATGTATAGTGTCAGATAAACTATAACTAGGTAGAATTGTAACTAACGGACATATTCGTTGAATATGTTGTCACCTGTAGAAGCGGCAGGAAGCCACAAACGTCTCTCTGTGTGCTCATGGAAGCCCAGCACCACCCCAGTTGTAGCTGGCTGTATCCTCGAACCGGGTAATATGATGCAGAAAACGGAGGCTGACTAGGTTCCCCGAAGTGTTCGGGAACAAAACCCCCCCAAATGGAAGGAGCAGCAACGGCCTCGTATATCGCTGCACATCCACCTCCTCTGACTCGTCGGTGATAGTATCGTGGAGCTGCACCAGGTGGTCTCTAATAGGGACTAACTGTATGCGACTGACCCCAGACGCTACCTCCTGGTCCTCCGGCATGAAACCAGTGAGCATGTGCAGCATATCCCAATATGCCTCCCGCGGATAATATCTCATGTTCGCAGGGAGTAAAACAGGCAAGCCATCAGCAGACAGGCCATATAAAATCTCTGCGTCCTGGAGTGTAATGGTGGCCTCGCCAATGGGCAGATGGAAAGTGTGCGTCTCCGGTCGCCACCGCTCAATCATGGCCGTGATCAAAGCATAGTCGAGCTGTATCCGGCCAATCCTAATAATCCGATAAAATCCCATCTCCTCCAGGTGATGGACCACGCGGGGATGTAGAACGCGGGGAGGACTCAAAAACTCCCATAGTAGATCCACTCTCCTGGCCCGAAAAGTCGTTGTAAGCAACTGTCCCTCCCAGATATACTCGGATCTATGCTGGGGCTGTAGGGCTAATAGATCCGACGTCCGAGGGCCGGGATGTATAGGCGCATCCATGTCGTCAACTGTAAAATCATAATTTTTAATAACTTA
>NW_017685114.1:0-953 GCF_001879085.1 Nicotiana attenuata | reverse complement strand
GGGGGGGGGGGGGAGGGGGGGCAGGACCGTAGACGTTCTAAGAGTAGGAGTTGAAATAGGAGATAGTTTTAAGAAAACAGAGTCATTTAACACTTAGAATTCAAACAAAAGACCCTAAAAATCAAAAAGTAGACAGAAACAGGAGCACAACCACTTCAAGCAAAGTTTCATATTGTCTAGATTCGACTTAGTTTATTAGTTGTTACTAGGTGGGCATATGGACATGTATTAGACAAAGAGATGGCATGCTGGGATCAGATTACCAATCAGTCAGTCATACATAAAGGGGCAGCAAGGGTTGGGAGCATGGAAATCAGAAGTCTGTTAGAGGTGAACACTTAAACAGGATAGAAGAACATGTTAGTTAAGAAACAAGTAGACATAGGTCTAATTTACATATAAACAAAGACATGCTGAAAATAGGAAACACATAGGTCATGCTGATTAGGATCAGAAAATATGAAGCACATGGATCTAATTAGATGGAAGTAGGCATGCTGATTAAGAGTAATAACATGAAACACATAGATCTAAGTAGACAGAAATAGACATGCTGATGACAGGAAGCACACAGTTTTAATCACATAGAAATTTAAACGATAGCGGAAGTGGAGGCATACCAGTTAAGATAGCAATAGAAGAATGAAGCAAACAGGATTCCAGGGTCTAGCCTTGGCTTTCAGCCGGCTAGACAGTGCAGCAAACAGAGAAATAGAAAGATTGTGATGGAGGATATTGTGAATAAGAGCAAGAGCTTTTGTGTGTTTCTCTATGTATGTGTGTGTCTGTGTTTAAAAACAGAGTGAGGTTTATATAGCATTGAGTGGAGTACAGTAAATAAGGTAAAGCAGTTTAAAAGTTTGCAAATAAGGCAAAAAAGACAATCAGTCATCAATTAGGCTTGACAGGCCAATCATAGGCAAAAATCATGGATTAGTATCCAGACTAACTCG
>NW_017685113.1:0-7038 GCF_001879085.1 Nicotiana attenuata | reverse complement strand
GTTTCTGAGTAGGATTTGCAAGCTCTGGGTACTCTCCTTTTGCTAAATATTCCTTGATATCATGAAACCAAGGCTTTCCGTTTGCTTCTTCTTCAACATGGGCACAATAAGCTGGTTGATTATGGATTTTTACAGGAATGGGATCAATGAAATTCTTGTCTAGATGCTGTATCATAGATGATAGGGTAGCCAATGCATCGGCGAACTCATTCTGGTTTCTGGGAACATGTTGGAATTTCGTGAACCTCATTCTCAATTCTTGTACGTGGTGCAGATACGGGAGTATCTTGGAGTTCTTGGTTGCCCATTCTCCTCGTACCAGATGTATAAATAAGTCTGAATCTCCAATCACTGGCAGCTCTTGAACGTTCATGTCAATGGCCATTTTGAGTCCTAAGATGCAGGCTTCATACTCGGCCATATAGTTGGTGCAGGGGAACTTGAGTTTGGCAGACACCGGATAATGTTGACCGGTTTCTGATATTAGGACTGCTCTAATGCCAACTCCTTTGAAGTTTGCTGCTCCATCAAAGAACATTCTCCAACCGTCATAGGATTCCGCAATGTCGTCTCCTATGAATGATACCTCTTCATCAGGAAAATACGTTTTCAGGGGTTCGTGTTCTCCATCCAGGGGTTTTCAGCAAGGTGGTCTGCCAGTGCCTGTCCCTTGACCGCTTTTTGAGTTACGTAAACAATGTCGAACTCACTCAACAGGATTTGCCACTTGGCCAGCTTGCCAGTGGGCATGGGCTTCTGAAAGATGTACTTCAAGGGATCCATTCTCGATATGAGCTATGTAGTATAGGCACAGAAGTAATGTCTCAGCTTCTGAGCTACCCAAGTCAAAGCACAACAGGTGCGTTCCAATAGAGAATACCGGGCCTCGTACGGGGTGAAATTCTTGCTGAGATAATAAATGGCTTGCTCCTTCCTTCCTGTTTCATCATGCTGCCCTAGAACGCACCCGAAAGCTCCATCTAACACTACAAGGTAGAGTAATAAGGGTCTACCTGGCTCAGGCGGGACTAAGACTGGTGGTGTTGAGAGGTACTCCTTGATTTTGTCGAAGGCCTTTTGGCAGTCATTGGTCCATTTGGTGGCAGCGTCCTTCTTTAACATCTTGAAGATCGGCTCACAGATAACTATAGACTATGCTATGAATCGGCTGATGTAGTTAAGCCTTCCCAAGAAACTCATCACATATTTCTTGTTCCTTGGCAGTGGTAGTTCTTGAATGGCTTTGACCTTCGATGGATCCAGTTCTATTCCTCGGTGGCTCACAATAAACCCAAGCAATTTCCCAGCAAGAACCCCAATTGCACACTTCACGGGGTTTAATTTCAAGTTGTATTTCCGCAGTCTATTGAAGAACTTCCTCAGATCTTCTATGTGGTCAGTGGCCTTCTTGGACTTGATAATAACATCATCCACATGTACCTCGATCTCCTTGTGTATCATATCATGGAAGATTGTAGTCATGGCCCTCATGTAGGTGGCCCCTACATTCTTCAGGCCGAATGGCATCATCTTGTAACAGTACACTCCCCACGGCATAATAAAAGCTGTTTTATCAGCATCTTCCTCATCCATCCAGATCTGATGATAACCAGTGAAGCAATCTATGAATGACTGTAGCTCATGCTTGGCGCAATTGTCAATCAGGATGTGTATATTTGGCAAAGGGAAATCGTCTTTCGGACTGGCCCAGTTGAGATCTCGGTAGTCAACACAGACTCTAACTTTTCCATCCTTCTTTGGCACTGGCACAATGTTGGCTAACCACGTTGGGTATTCTACTACCCTGAGGACCTTAGCGTTGATCTGCTTGGTGACTTCTTCCTTGATTTTCAAGCTCATATCAGGCTTGAACTTTCAAAGCTTTTGCTTTATCGGCGAACACATTGGATTGGTTGGCAGTTTGTGAGCCATAATAGACGTACTTAGACCAGTCATGTCATCATACGACCAGGCGAATATGTCCTCATACTCCTTTAGAAATTCTGTGTATTCTTTCTTCTCTGATGGCGACAGGTGAATGCTGATTTGCGTTTCTTGGCGTTTTCTGAATCTCCTAAGTTGACAATTTCGGTCTCGTCCAGGTTGGACTTAGGTCTGTTCTCAAAATTCTCAACTTCTTTGACAATCTCATCAGGTATGCCATCTTCCTCTGAATCCATGTCCGTTTGTTGCGTTGTCTCATTGCATGTCACAATCATTGGTCCATCAAGACAAGTAATAGTAATGCTGTATAGGTAAAGTAATGAGAGAAAATGATATTAATTCATAAGAAAAATCAAAAAATGCTTTTGATAAATTGAATAATTGTTTTAAACATCAAAGATCTTATAGAACTGAAAAATGCGAAAAGAAAATCATTTAGTAAATAAAACAGTGAATAATGCTTGTTTTAGCCTTGCTACCCCGAGGCTCGTCGGGCTTTAGTTGTCCTGATGGTCCAATTCTTGAGATGTGCCCCTCTGCTCACAGCCTGTATGGAAGGGCCTTCCTCCCCCTCCTCCTCGAGAATAACGCAACAGTCCATATCACTGTCCTCTAGAAACAAGTTCTTCACTGCTGCAAGTGCTTCTTCTTCATCTGACCCATAAATAATGTCGGCCTGTTGGAAGGTCTGCTCCAGATGCGGTATTGGCTGCTCTGGTGGGTAGTAAGGACCGCACCATGGTGGCGACCAACTATTGAATTCTTCCCAGGTGTATTCATATCCCAAACCGAAGGTAGTGCCATGTTTCTTGAGTTTTATGGGTTTAGAGATTCCTTGGAGGTTCTTGCCGAGCCCTTTGCCAGACTCGTACCCACTCCAACTCAGTATACTCTCGATTTTGCTATCCCATCATTTGTCTTTGTCGATAGCATTGACCCGTTCAATGTGGTGGTAAGCTTCTCCACCCAGCTTCCTTCTTCCCTCGATTGCCGGAATGGTCTAGCGACTGTATATTGGGTTGCTACCATCGCCGTGAATGATTACTTCCTGGTGATTCCATTCGAACTTTACTACCTGATGTAGCGTTTGTCACACCTCCTTTTTCCCTACTCCTACGGGGTGTAAAAGAGTTTTTCCACTTAAAGGACAACCGGAACGGGATTTATTATTAAGATTTCAGAGTCGCCACTTGGGAGATTAATGATGTCCCAAGTCACCGGTTGAATCCCGAACCGAGGAAATTGTGACTCTGTTAACAGTCCGCGAACCAGAAATCCGAGTAAGGAATTCTGTTAACCCGGGAGAAGGTGTTAGGCATTCCCGGGTTTCGTGGTTCTAGCACGGTCGCTCAACTGTCATATTTGGCTTATTTATTTGATTTTAATACATGTTTTAACCTATATGCCTTTAACTTTGAACCGCGTTTATTATTATTGTTTATTTTAAGGGAATTGCAACGTCGTGAAAACACGTCTCGAACCTCGTCACATAAATGCACCCATGGTTTTCGACGTATTTTGACTTCGTTGAGATTTGGATTTGGGTCACATAAATGTGCACCCGTATTTAGGAATGTAAAATTATTTAAAATGCGTGCCTAAAGAGACTATCGCGTTATTATCTTTGGGGAAGGCCGTGAAATTCGCTAAACGGCCCATCCCGAAGTCTAGGTATTTTGTATAAACATTTATCGAGGGCCCCAAAATTTGTTTGTTTATTTAGCGAGGCTCATCTCGTTTTTATTTAAAGACCAGTCCTAAAGAAACTATGATTTTTCTATTTATTCTTGTCTCTAAAATAAAGAAAAGCAATCCTAATTAATAACAACTATATTTGAGGTCCATGGATTCACGCTATTAAACTGTCAGCCAAGCTTGGGCCTGGAGCACAGCCTGCTTAAATGGACCAAAATCCAGGCACTCAAGAGAGCAAACCAGTCTTAGGCCTGAGCCCAGGTTTACACGGCGTTTAATTAAAGCCCAAATTTGGGCCGCCTGAAGTGCGTCGGAGCCCAGTCCATCCGAGATAGGCTGTTAAGCCTTGATCGCCCATTCAAACTGGATTTCAAGTATTCATGGACACTTTCAAGTTATTCGTATTTCACCATTTACAGCAGAGGAAAAATGTGATTCACCTATTTAGATTGATGAAACAACTAAACCTTTTTTATTTCAACTTAAAGCTCAGATTATTTCTACTTATCTTTTGATGAGCTATTGGATAATATTAAGGTGAAAGAAGACATATAGTGAGAATGTTAAATCAATGATCAAATAATTCAGAGTTTCATACAAGTGTAACGGTCAGTACACATGAGAATTCAAGGACTCGAAGTGACTTCCTATTTCAATTGCCTTCTAACTTTAATAATCAAATTAACAGGAACAAAATTAAACTAGCTAAAACTGAAGGATGATTTCAGCTCAAATTACTACAGTTCGAGAACTCTATACTAATCATACAAACTAAGTTAGCTACAGCTACTTTCGTTCCACACTCATCACTCTAACCATTTGACAAACACGAGATCCTTAAGCTGACTGACAGTCAGTTGCAACATATAGTTCAAATTAACTTAGGGCAATCCCAATTAACAGTCCACGTTATTACAACCCAGTCTATTGCTCAAATCAATACCATCTTAATCAACTAGCAACGAGTAACAATTTAAACAACTTAAACTATATCAGATTGCATCCAAGGTGCAGAGATCTGGTAGCAATTTTCATTTCAACTTTAACTTGGAGTTACATGGAAGCAAATCAAGGGAGTGTACCTGGAAGTTGGAAATATAAGAAGAAGAAAGGAATGTCAGCAGCAATGGACAGAGGTCACAGCAGCAATGGACAGAGGTCACTTGAAATACACGTAAACAGACTCAAAATGCTCTAGAATACCACAGCAAACCCAAAACTCAATCAAAACCAGTTGAATTGAACCCAAAGCTACTCGAAACCAAACCAATAGAACTCAGCACCTTCCAATTACCAAAACTGAAAATAGGACTGCAAATTAACCTCCACAGCTTGAATTTAAACTAATAAGCTTGAACTCAATGGCTTTTGTTTTTGTATTTTTTTGTAATTTCTATTGTTTTTTTTTTGGTCTTTTTTTTTTGAAATTTTTATATCTGATTTCAGATCTGGAGATTATAGGGAGAGAATTCTTTAGAGGGGAGTTTTTTGGAGACTCCAAAACTTGTCAATGAAGGCATTGGGGCTGCCTTTTATAGGCAACATGAGATGCAATTTCAGATTATTTTAGTTTTACATATTAGTCCCTCACTTATTAACTTGTTACTCAAGTTAGTGCACTATGTTTCTTGCAATTGCAACTAAAGCCCTAGTCTAGAAGGTCCTAGAAGACTCTAATATTAACTACCATGTTCTACTCAATTCCAAATGTCCAAATTATCCCTGAACTTACATCTAAACTACAGCTATAACCAAACAATTTCCAAAGCTCTGAATTGAACTACTGAAGAGTAATCCCGACTTAAACTATTCTTGAATTTATCAATTAAACCAATAACCAAATTAAACTATTTTGCTAATTACACGACTAATTAAACTGAAAATGAACTAACTGGTAATTATCCTAAACTAAAGGAATACCAGAACTTGATTCAAACAAACTTAATAAAACCAACTAACAGATTATCACAGGCTTAACTAAAATCAAACTAAAATCAGGAGTCGGAACAAATTACAATCAAACAAACAACTAGAATTAATCAAAACAACTCAGAACACAAGATTAAAACAGTATTGACAAAATTAAAACGCACATTAGACTGGAAATTGACCATAGTGAGAACAGGAGCAATAGAAGAAAATTAAATGAAGAAAAGAAAAGAAAATTGGAACTCACTGGCACAACTCAAAATTCGGCTGCCTCTCGATTTAAAATTTGGGTGATTCTGATGCTATTTGAACGCCGTTGACACCGGATTCTTTGTGAAGATGATGAGGAGACCTTATGGTATTGATTTGGTAGGGTTTGGAAGAGTTAGGGTTTTGCCGGAAATTTTAAATTGAAATTCGAGATGTTCCGGCTAGATTTGAGGGACGGGGTTTGGGGGGTTTGAGAGAGGGGGTCTAGGCGATTCTATGGTGTTAATTTGGTTGATTTTGGATGACTTCGTGTCTTGGCCGGAAAATTTTCGATCCGATATTCGACGGATTCTGGTGGTTTTTGAGGGAGATGGATGGTAGCATGGGCATGAGGAGAAGGAGGAGAAGCGATGGTGTGATTTTGGTTAGGTTTGGTCGATCGCCGCCGGCGGAGGCGATTTCCGGCCGGCGGTCTATGGCGGTGGACGGCGGAGATGGGAGGGGGTGTCTAGGGTTAGAGGGGGTGAGAGAGACGGCTTGGTGGGGGGGTAGGGTGACCTGACATTTTAATATCAAAGAGGGTGGACTTCTCAACCGTCCGATTGATAAACATCGACGGTTGAGATTGAATTTTAACTAAACGATGCCGTTTTGACCTATCACGGGACTGGACCGGGTTGGCTATGATTTGGGCCTGGGTTATCGACCGGGGTTTTTCTAATTTTTGGGCTGGGGATTTATTTTGACAAAGGCCCAATCACAAGCTGGCCTGCTTCTTCTTTTCCTTCATTTCAATTAATTTTTTTTTATTTCTTTTGTGTCTTCATTTTGTATTTCTTTTTATATACTTTTCTAATTTTATTAAAATGCAAAAATTAAAATAAATTCCTAATATATTTCAAAGTTAAACTAATTAAATCCTAAAATTATTTAAAATCTATTTCGTGACGAATTCACAATTAAACAATTAAAATGCAAAAGTGAACTATTTTTGTTATTTTCCTCGTATTTTGTTCTAAAACGAATTAACCCCTACTTAATCCTAAAATATGAAATTAGATCCTAAATGCAAATGTCGCGTGTATTATATTTTTTTTTTATATTTTCCATATGAATTAAATGCACAAATAAAATGCAAACAATTAACACAAAATAACACAAAATTCACAAAATTGCAAAATAATGGAAGAAGTCATTTTGTTTGAATTTTTGGGAATAATTCACTTAGGGCAAAAATCACGTGCTCACAGCTGCCCCTCT
>NW_017685112.1:0-7038 GCF_001879085.1 Nicotiana attenuata | reverse complement strand
ACTGGCTTTCAAAAGGGAACTTTCCTATTCACTTATCTAGGTTGTTGACGTGCTCACAAGCTATGAGCAAATTTCAGGACATCAGATTAACAAGTCAAAGAGCTCCTACTACATGCATACAAAGGTATCAAGGAATCTGCAGGATTCTGTTGGTTCAATCACTGGCTTTCAAAAGGGAACTTTCCCATTAATGTATCTAGGGTGTCCAATATTCTACAAAAGAAGAAACAAGGATTACTACAATGACCTCATAAAAAAGGTGAAGGCTAAACTACAATCTTACAAGGGGAAACTTATATCGTTTGGAGGCAAAGCAACACTTATAACTAGTGTGCCCCAAAGTTTACCTGCGCACATACTTTCGGTCTTGGATCCTCCTAACAATGTTATTACACACTTACATAAGATGTTTGCAAGATTCTTTTGGAGCTCCAATGATGAAGGCAGAAGTAGGTACTGGTCAAAATGGCTAAACTTGTATTTCCCTACTGAAAAAGGAGGATTGGGGTTTAGATCACTATTTGATGTCTCAAAATCACTATTCACAAAACTATGGTAGAAATTCAGAACATCGAAGTCATTGTGGTCAAATTTCAGGTGGAATAATATTGTAAGAAGGAAATTCCTATAGTTGTGCGATTCCAGAAGGGATCACATGTTTGGCGGAAAATGCTGCAAGCAAGAGATAAGGTCGAACATGAAATCCCGTGGCAATCAAAAAGGGGGTCAGCAAATGTTTGGCACGAAAATTGGATTGGAATTTGACCTCTATATGATCAAGTACCACCTCAGTTTGACATCAATGAAGAGTTATATGAAGCATCAGACTTAAGAACAGAAAATGGGTGGGATGACCATCTCTTGCTTACAAGCTATGAACAAATTTCTGGACAGCAGATTAACAAGTAAAAGAGCTCTTACTACATGCATACAAAGGTGTCAAGGAATCTGCAGGACTCTGTTGGTTCAATCACTGGCTTTCAAAAGGGAACTTTCCCATTCACTTATCTAGGTTGTTGACGTGCTCACAAGCTATGAACAAATTTCTGGACAGCATATTAACAAGTCAAAGAGCTCCTACTACATGCATACAAAGGTGTCAAGGAATCTGCAGGACTCTGTTGGTTCAATCACTGGCTTTTAAAAGGGGACTTTCCCATTCACTTATCTAGGGTGTCCAATATTCTACAAAAGGAGAAGCAAGGATTACTACAATGACCTCATAAAAAAGGTGAAGGCTAAACTAAAATCTTACAAGGGGAAACTGTTATCGTTTGGAGGCAAAGCAACACTTATAACTAGTGTGCTCCAAAGTTTACCTGCGCACATACTTTCGGTCTTGGATCCTCCTAACAATGCTATTGGACACTTACATAAGATGTTTGCAAGATTCTTTTGGAGCTCCAATGATGAAGGCAGAAGCAGGTACTGGTCAAAATGGCTAAACTTGTGTTTCCCTACTGAAAAAGGAGGATTGGGGTTCAGATCACTATTTGATGTCTCAAAATAACTATTCGCAAAACTATGGTAGAAATTCAGAACATCGAAGTCATTGTGGTCAAATTTCATGTGGAATAATATTGCAAGAAGGAAAATCCTGCAGTGGTGCGATTCCGGAAGGGATCACATGTTTGGAGGAAAATGCTGCTAGCAAGAGATAAGGTCGAACATGAAATCCCTTGGCAATTAAAAAGGGGTCAGCAAATGTTTGGCACGAAAATTGGACTGGAATTGGACCTCTATATCATCAAGTAGCACCTCAGTTCGACATCAATGAAGAGTTATAAGAAGCGTCAGACTTAAAAATAGAAAATGGGTGGGATGACCATCTGTTAGATCAAACATTCTCGGCAGATATAGCCGACCATATCAGGCAAGAGGTACACTTTGAAAATGCAGATGACTACTGGGACACACCTATATGGATGCCAACAATAACAGGAAAGTTTACAGTTGGAAGTGCATGGCACATCTTGAGGCATAGAGAACGCGCAAATCCAGAATTAAAATCATTATGGACAAAAGGATTACCATTAAAAATCTCTTTCTGTCTATGGAGATTAAGGAGAGGCAAGGTGCCAACAGATGACTTATGGAGGAGAAATGGATATCAAGTTGTTTCAAAATGTTGGTGTTGCTTTCCTTCCAAGAAGAAACATTATAATACATTTTCCTTACAAGCACAACTGCCACAACTGTGTGGAAATACTTTTTGCAAGCTGCTGGAATCGTGGTCAACATGATACACCTTCACCAAGTTATTAGAGCTTGGTGGAATGGGGCATGCTGTCCAAAGCTAAAGCCACTGTTCCAGGCTGCACCAAGGATCACTTCTTGCGAAATCTGGAAGAGGAGAAAAATTATTAAAGATAGAGGCAGAATAGTATCAGTTAAAAGGGTGGTGCATGAGGTTACCAATACTCTTCATCAACTAGCTAAACTAAGGTTTGCTTGGCTAGCAAATATACCTATTCTTTGGCCAGATATGGTTAGCTTATTTGAATCATTAAACCAGTTGTTATCACCAAAAGAATTACATGGCAGATTCCTAATGAGAGATGGTTTGAGTGCAACATAGATGGTGCGTCCAGAGGGAATCCAGGACCAAGTTCATACGACTTTTGTTTGAGGAATGATCATGGAGATGTTGTCTTTGCAAGGGCAGAACAGATTGGGATTACAACTAAATATGGTTGCAGAGGCGAAGGCAATACCGGAAGAACTTTCTTATTATATTCAAATGGATCTTCATCCTTTAGTCATTGAGACTGACTCAATGGTTATGAAGAAGACAATTGAAGGAGAATGGTAGGTGCCTTGGGGCATTAGCAAAGAAGTGAAGAAGATAAAGGAAATGAAGGGGCAATTCAATGTGATTTTTCAACACGTCCTTAGGGAGGGAAACAATGTTGTTGATTTTCTAGCTAACAGAGCTTTTTCTTTTGCAGGTACAATAGAATTCCAATCATTCTTTGAATTACCTAGTGCTGGAAAAACACTGGTTAATCAAGACAAGAGTCAAATGCCTCATCTAAGGACAAAGATCGCAAGAAACAAAAATGTTGTCCACTGTTGATATGGTTATGATGATACAAAACAAGAATACCTACATATTCTCCCTCATCTATCAAATCAATTACATGCTACACATTCACACAAAAAACAAATTTCATGGAGGTAAAAAAGCTGGAATAGATTGGAAGTTTGGACAAAGCTTGGACAAAGATTTCACTCTCAATTGCTGCTATTCTCCTGTCAAGCTATTCTGTTTCTTCAACTCNGCAAATGTTTGGCACGAAAATTGGACTGGAATTGGACCTCTATATCATCAAGTACCACCTCAGTTCGACATCCATGAAGAGTTATAAGAAGCGTCATACTTAAGAACAGAAAATGGGTGGGATGACCATCTCTTGCTTACAAGCTATGAACAAATTTCTGGACAGCAGATTAACAAGTCAAAGAGCTCCTACTACATGCATACAAAGGTGTCAAGGAATCTGCAGGACTCTGTTGTTTCAATCACTGGCTTTTAAAAGGGAACTTTCCTATTCACTTATCTAGGTTGTTGACGTGCTCACAAGCTATGAACAAATTTCAGGACATCAGATTAACAAGTCAAAGAGCTCCTACTACATGCATACAAAGGTGTCAAGGAATCTGCATGACTCTGTTGGTTCAATCACTGGCTTTCAAAAGGGAACTTTCCCATTAATTTATCTAGGGTGTCCAATATTCTACAAAAGAAGAAACAAGGATTACTACAATGACCTCATAAAAAAGGTGAAGGCTAAACTACAATCTTACAAGGGGAAACTTATATCGTTTGGAGGCAAAGCAACACTTATAACTAGTGTGCCCCAAAGTTTACCTGCGCACATACTTTCAGTCTTGGATCCTCCTAACAATGTTATTACACACTTACATAAGATGTTTGCAAGATTCTTTTGGAGCTTCAATGATGAAGGCAGAAGTAGGTACTGGTCAAAATGGCTAAACTTGTATCTCTCTACTGAAAAAGGAGGATTGGGGTTCAGATCACTATTTGATGTCTCAAAATCACTATTCACAAAACTATGGTAGAAATTCAGAACATCGAAGTCATTGTGGTCAAATTTCATGTGGAACAATATTGCAAGAAGGAAATTCCTATAGTTGTGTGATTCCGGAAGGGATCACATGTTTGGAGGAAAATGCTGCAAGCGAGAGATAAGGTCGAACATGAAATCCCGTGGCAATTAAAAAGGGGGTCAGCAAATGTTTGGCACGAAAATTAGATTGGAATTGGACCTCTATATCATCAAGTACCACCTCAGTTCGACATTAATGAAGAGTAATAAGAAGCATGAGACTTAAGAACAGAAAATGGGTGGGATGACCATCTCTTGCTTACAAGCTACGAACAAATTTCTGGACAGCAGATTAACATGTCAAAGAGCTCCTACTACATGCATACAAAGGTGTCAAGGAATCTGCAGGACTCTGTTGGTTCAATCACTGGCTTTCAAAAGGGAACTTTCCCATTCACTTATCTAGGTTATTGACGTGCTCACAAGCTATGAACAAATTTCTGGACAGCAGATTAACAAATCAAAGAGCTCCTACTACATGCATACAAAGGTGTCAAGGAATCTGCAGGACTCGGTTGGTTCAATCACTTGCTTTCAAATGGGAACTTTCCCATTCACTTATCTAGGGTGTCCAATATTCTACAAAAGGAGAAGCAAGGATTACTACAGTGACCTCATAAAAATGGTGAAGGCTAAACTACAATCTTACCAGGGGAAACTGTTATCGTTTGGAGGAAAAGCAACATTTATAACTAGTGTGCTCCAAAGTTTACCTGCGCACATACTTTCGGTCTTGGATCCTCCTAACAATGTTATTACACACTTACATAAGATGTTTGCATGATTCTTTTGGAGCTCCAATGATGAAGGCAGATGCAGGTACTGGTCAAAATGGCTAAACTTGTGTTTCCCTACTGAAAAAGGAGGATTGGGGTTCAGATTACTATTTGATGTCTCAAAATTACTATTCGCAAAACTATGTTAGAAATTCAGAACACCGAAGTCATTGTGGTAAAATTTCATTTGGAATAATATTGCAAGAAGGAAATTCCTGCAGTGGTGCGATTCCGGAAGGGATCACATGTTTGGATGAAAATGCTGCAAGCAAGAGATAAGGTCGAACATGAAATCTCGTAGCAATTAAAAAGGGGGTCAGCAAATGTTTGGCACGAAAATTGGACTGGAATTGGACCTCTATATCATCAAGTACCACCTCAGTTCGACATCCATGAAGAGTTATAAGAAGCGTCATACTTAAGAACAGAAAATGGGTGGGATGACCATCTCTTGCTTACAAGCTATGAACAAATTTCTGGACAGCAGATTAACAAGTCAAAGAGCTCCTACTACATGCATACAAAGGTGTCAAGGAATCTGCAGGACTCTGTTGTTTCAATCACTGGCTTTTAAAAGGGAACTTTCCTATTCACTTATCTAGGTTGTTGACGTGCTCACAAGCTATGAACAAATTTCAGGACATCAGATTAACAAGTCAAAGAGCTCCTACTACATGCATACAAAGGTGTCAAGGAATCTGCATGACTCTGTTGGTTCAATCACTGGCTTTCAAAAGGGAACTTTCCCATTAATTTATCTAGGGTGTCCAATATTCTACAAAAGAAGAAACAAGGATTACTACAATGACCTCATAAAAAAGGTGAAGGCTAAACTACAATCTTACAAGGGGAAACTTATATCGTTTGGAGGCAAAGCAACACTTATAACTAGTGTGCCCCAAAGTTTACCTGCGCACATACTTTCAGTCTTGGATCCTCCTAACAATGTTATTACACACTTACATAAGATGTTTGCAAGATTCTTTTGGAGCTTCAATGATGAAGGCAGAAGTAGGTACTGGTCAAAATGGCTAAACTTGTATCTCTCTACTGAAAAAGGAGGATTGGGGTTCAGATCACTATTTGATGTCTCAAAATCACTATTCACAAAACTATGGTAGAAATTCAGAACATCGAAGTCATTGTGGTCAAATTTCATGTGGAACAATATTGCAAGAAGGAAATTCCTATAGTTGTGTGATTCCGGAAGGGATCACATGTTTGGAGGAAAATGCTGCAAGCGAGAGATAAGGTCGAACATGAAATCCCGTGGCAATTAAAAAGGGGGTCAGCAAATGTTTGGCACGAAAATTAGATTGGAATTGGACCTCTATATCATCAAGTACCACCTCAGTTCGACATTAATGAAGAGTAATAAGAAGCATGAGACTTAAGAACAGAAAATGGGTGGGATGACCATCTCTTGCTTACAAGCTACGACAAATTTCTGGACAGCAGATTAACATGTCAAAGAGCTCCTACTACATGCATACAAAGGTGTCAAGGAATCTGCAGGACTCTGTTGGTTCAATCACTGGCTTTCAAAAGGGAACTTTCCCATTCACTTATCTAGGTATTTGACGTGCTCACAAGCTATGAACAAATTTCTGGACTGCAGATTAACAAGTCAAAGAGCTCCTACTACATGCATACAAAGGTGTCAAGGAATCTGCAGGACTCGGTTGGTTTAATCACTTGCTTTCAAATGGGAACTTTCCCATTCACTTATCTAGGGTGTCCAATATTCTACAAAAGGAGAAGCAAGGATTACTACAATGACCTCATAAAAAAGGTGAAGGCTAAACTACAATCTTACCAGGGGAAACTGTTATCGTTTGGAGGCAAAGCAACATTTATAACTAGTGTGCTCCAAAGTTTACCTGCGCACATACTTTCGGTCTTGGATCCTCCTAACAATGTTATTACACACTTACATAAGATGTTTGCATGATTCTTTTGGAGCTCCAATGATGAAGGCAGATGCAGGTACTGGTCAAAATGGCTAAACTTGTGTTTCCCTACTGAAAAAGGAGGATTGGGGTTCAGATTACTATTTGATGTCTCAAAATTACTATTCGCAAAACTATGTTAGAAATTCAGAACACCGAAGTCATTGTGGTAAAATTTCATTT